>NC_060275.1:43067535-43157505 GCF_021613505.1 Equus quagga | reverse complement strand
AAAAAAAAAAAAAAAAAAAAGGGAGGGGCCAACCCAGTGGTGCAGCAGTGAAGTTCACACATTCTTTTTTTTTTTAAAGATTTTATTTTTTCCTTTTTCTCCCAAAGCCCCCCGGTACATAGTTGTGTATTCTTCGTTGTGGGTTCTTCTAGTTGTGGCATGTGGGACGCTGCCTCAGCGTGGTCTGATGAGCAGTGCCATGTCCGCGCCCAGGATTCGAACCAACGAAACACTGGGCCGCCTGTAGCGGAGCACGTGAACTTAACCACTCGGCCACGGGGCCAGCCCCTGAAGTTCACACATTCTGCTTCAGCAGCCTGAGGTTCACTGGTTTGGATCTCAGGTGTGGACATATGCACTGCTTGTCAAGCCATGCTGTTGCAGGCATCCTACATACAAAGTAGAGGAAGATGGGCATGGATGTTAGCTCAGGGCTAGTCTTCCTCAGCAAAAAGAGGAGGATTGGCAGCAGATGTTAGCTCGGTGCTAACCACCCTCAAAAAGAAAAAAAAAGGGAGAAATGCTTCTCTATAATTCTGATAGGATTTTTTCTTGTCTTCTATATCTTTATATTTTACAGCTTGGAGAATGATTATTTCTCTAGTGAACACTGAACAAAATAAGTCAAATATTAAATTAGCCATAATTTAAATTTAAATTTTAGTATCATACAAAACATGACTATTTTCAAAAGACACTGCTTCTTGAATCACATTTCAGGATATATTTTATTTTTTATTCTCACTTTGAGGTTCTTTGAGGCTTCTGAATACAAGGGATGAAAAGACATTATTTGAACATTTCTGTCCTTTGTAGATCATAACGATCCAAATAATATTCTGATTATCTATGGTGTTGATTCTCATTTCCTGGGAAATCCTAAATAAGAAAAGCTTTTGCTACAAGAGCACAGGAAAGTGTAAATCCTTTAACATAGATTCTTCACACATTCATTAATTCAGTTAAACAGATTTAGCAATGATGATGTGTGAAAAGAACAGTGGATACAGAATGAGAATAAAACATCTTGCAAACTATATTATGTTATATGCTAACTGTGCAAGCTTGGGAAAATTACCTACGGTCAGTTTCCAAACAATTGCTGAAAGAATAGCTGAAAGAATTAAATGAAATATGTGTAAAATCCTCAAGCAAAATGATTGAGATTTAGTGAGTCTCAATTGAATATTTTTTTGCATTAGTCTTTATAGAAGCTTTGGGGTCATTTCTGCATCCTTGGAAGGATAATAAGTCCAGGTAAATGCCTACATTCTATTGCTTTGAAGTATTTTTCCAAATCCTAGTGTAGTTCTCTGGTGGGTTATGCTAAAATTCATGGAGGACACATATTGCTTAGGAGACAGACTATGCAGCCTCCTTACACTTCTGACCTTAGACATATAATAGAAACAGGTAAAGGGGAACAGGAAGCAGGGTCTCATCTTAAACACAGTCTTTAAAATAATTCCTCTTCACCATCTCCAAGATAACATTTTGACGTGACAAGTGCTGAGGGTCTGATGAGAAAACATGAGAGAAAAGGCAGTGGGGGATGAGTAACTGATTCAGTGTGCAAAATTAAACTGTGTAGAGATGGTCAGCAAAGGCTTCTTGTTTACGCACGGTCCTCCATCAATGACGGCTGACTCCTTGCCTCCACATCATCCTAAGGAGATGAAAATCACTGAATCTTCATTATTCCTGAACTATCCACTTGCTATAAAATTAGGCAATTTATTGTTTATTCAGCCCTTTAAATTAATAAACAACTCCTTCATGTCCCCCAAATTATAAACTTTTCTGTAAAGAGAAACATATGAAGGTAAAATAAAAAGATTATCACAGATTTAAAATGCATTTTTTTGTGCTAAAACTGGGAAATTGTCTAGAAAATCTGAAATGCACAGTTCTTAGAAAGTAAAGGGTGTGTCGTTTATTCTTGTTTCCCTGGAGTCCCTCAATTAATCTTAGGTGAATAAACGAAGTAACAGTGCAATGCAATACATTACTCATTTTGCACTGTTAGGCAAACAGATTTTGCCTCTTCGATTTTGGTCAGGAAAATTATTTTCATAAACATGAACACAACTTGAAATATGGCTACAGGCAAATATTCCAGTGGGATAGGAACTCAGTAATACTCTAAGAACTTGAAATTCCATTGTAAATTATATTATACATCAGCTATGTTTACTTCAGCCACTGATATTTTTTAGGAGAGTTTGGTCTTCTCTCTGTGAGATGTGTTTTAGACATTTTGTCTTTAAAGGATTTCTCATTCAATAACTGTTGATATCAAAAATTTTAAAAATTGCATTCATGCTATAACTGGGCTTAGTAATATATCATTCCAGATTTGCTTATTCACTTCTTCATAATAAACAACAAAATCTTTAACTTTCAAGAAGGGAATAATTATGTTACATATTTACAATCATTTTTATGAAACTAAAAATAAACTCTAGTAATATGAGAATAGGCCCAGCCAGATTATATGTCAGCTTCAGAACATAATGAGCATCATGCAAAGACATCTAGAATAAATTGAGCTATATTTAAAAGTCATTATCATAGACACATTATGAAATTTCTAAAATTTTAAGATTTCCAATTAAGTTCCAATATTATGACTAAAGAACATGACTTACAAATTATTTAAAATATTTATTTTTAAAAGAGGAAAATTAGATTTTAATATGTGATATAATTCACATCTCTTACATGAAATGTATGTCTTTGGCCATATGACTTGCAAGTCTAAAGACAGGAAACATATTTTCAAATTGCTGAGTGTCGTTGGACTGCTGTGGGATTTCTCCCAATCTCATTTATGAGCATTAATTTGTAAAATTGGCATTTTAGTATCTGTCATAACGATCTCACTGAAATTGTTTCTACTCAAATAAGGTGTTACATGAGATAAAACTGCTATACCTGGAACTGTCAATTCTTATACAAATCATACTTGTAGTGATATCATCAATAACAATAATTATAGATATATTTAAGATTACATTAAGTATACTAGATAAATATATTTTAATATTCAATGAATATAATGATATTACAAGTCAATATAAATCTCTGTTTATGATATAGTCATAATGGCTGGAGATTAAAGTCAATTATACAGATATAACTATGTCACTCTAGTTTTAAGTAACTTTTCTGATCCTCAGTTTTATCGACAATAAAATAGGGATAACATCTATTGTATAGCAGTATTATGGATAATAAAGAAACAAGAATATAAATACCTGGCTCATGGTAAGAACTCAAAGTATTTTGTTAAGGTATAGAAATCTGTGGTGCAGGCAATTCACATAGGTCTGTAATATTAAGAATAATATGGTCCTCTGGTATAAAATAAGCACTATTATTTTTTTCCTAGTTCATGGAAGAACTGGCAGGATAATAACAGAGTTCATGTGAAAATGTTTTGAAAATTCGTAAGTGTGATTTCAAAGCAATGATTTTTTTCACTGTTTCGTTTATTTTAGAAATTAAGAAAAATTTTTATAAAAATGATTTATCGCAATTTACTTTAGCAGTTGTGCCCAGAATCTCCTGTTATTGCAAGTGTCTAGAGCTTCTTTTGAAGTATAGTGCAACTCTGCATATAATAATTCTTTAGCATAATTCTATCTGCAAGTGTTATGAGTTGTGAGTTAATTTATCAACTTGTAGATGCAGGGATGTAATGACCCAAGGTTCATACAGTCAATAATATCTACTGAGCAGGGTAGGGGGCACATTAAAATAATAGCATGCTCCAAATTCAGGCCCTTTGCAATTGATCTCTCCTTTGTCTTGATCAGTCTTCCTTGAAATATCCACTTGTTCCCTCTCATAATAACATCAATCTGTGCTCAAACGTCATCTCATCAGAGAGGTCTTCTCTGATTACACTATCTAACAGTACCCTACAACTATTCACAACTCACCCATTTTTTTCTTCATAGAACTTACCTGACATATATTACATTTTGTAATAGACTTTTTTAAAGAGAAATTTTAGGTTCACAACAAAATTGAGTGAAAGGTACAGAGATTTCCCATGTACCCCCTGTCCCCACACATGATAGCCACCACCATTGTCAACATCCCCCGCCACGGCGGTACATTTGCTACTATTGATGAAGCTACAGTGACACACCATAATCACCCAAAGTTAATAGTTTACATTATAATTCACTACAGATGTTGTACATGCTATGAGTTTGGACAAATGTATAATGATATGTATACATCATTATAGTGTCATACAGTGTAGTTTCACTACTCTAAAAATCCTCTATCTTTTGCCTATTTATCTCTCTCTCACCACTAAGCCCTGGCAACCACTGTCTCCATAGTTTTGCCTTTCCAGAATGTCTTATAGTTGGAATCATACAGTGTCTTAGTACTTGTTGGCTGTTATAACAAAATACTATAGCCTGTTTGGTTTATAAACAACAGAAACTTATTTTTCATAGTTCTAGAGGCTGCAAAGTCCCCGAGCATGGCACTGGCAGATTCAATGAGGTGGTTGGTGAGAACCCACTTCCTGGTTCACAGACAGTGCCTTCTTGCTGTGTCTTCACATGGTAGATGGGGTTAGAGATCTCTCTAGATCCTCTTTTATAAGGCACTAATCCCATTCATGAGGGCTCCACTCTCATGATTTAAGCACCTCCTAAAGGGTCCATATGATAATAGCATCACCTTTGGATTTCAACATGAATTTTGGGAGGGAGGCACACAAACATTCAGACCATAGCATACAATATGTAGCTTTTTCAGGTTAGATTCTTTCACTTCGTAATGTGCATTTAAGTTTCTTCCATGTCTTCCCATGATATTACTTTTTCATTGTTTAATCTTCTATAAATAAAATATAAGATACATGAAAACAGGGTCCTTTTTTTCCATTATGATGTCACTGGCATCTAAAATAGGATCTAACCCAAAACTTGCATCCAATAAATAATGCTTGAATGAATGAATGAATGAATATATTAGATGAATAATTAAAAATTACAGTGAATGTTAACACAGGAAGTAGTCTGGGAGATCAGGAAAAGATTCTCTGAAGATGTAACTTATGGAGGATAAGCTATTTTCCCAAGTTATATAACTAGTAGTTTGCAAAGCTAAAAATGGAAGACATCTGTGTTGAGTTCATTAGACTTCCCTATTGCATGATTTTGCCTACAAAATCGAATTTACTTAATTTTAACTTTCAACAGCTTGTGGCATTATTATGGAGACAGTGGTATAAATTAAATACATTATTAATAAAATTTGTGATTTGAAATTATGACATAAAGAAAACAACTCTAAGTCATATTAAAATGAAATTGCTTAAAAGGAGTAATAAATAGAAAATCTTGAAAGTAGCCAGAGCATCATACAAATTATATAAAGTGTCACAAAAATAAGAATGAGAATAGGCTTTTAATCAGACATTGTGCAAGATAGAAGACAATGCAGGGAAATCTTTAAAGGACTGAAAGAAAGATGCTGTCAACCTAGAATTCTATGCATAGATGAATTAGTCTTCTTTTAGACAACAAGAGCTGATAAAATTTATCACTAGCAGACATGCCACAAAAGAAATGTCAAAGTAATTTCTTTCAGAAAAAATAGTAAAAAACTAAAGGAAGTGATAAAATTTGTATTCTCATTTTAAAAATATCTTTAGGACATAATTAAGACTTCTGAGGAACAGACGACAAAGGCAACTGCCTAGGTTCTACCTCCCAATATATCCTCCAAACACAAAATAAGTAAAAAGTCACACTACACAAACACAACACACTTGGTATAACTAAAAAATGTTTAAACATCAAGAAAGGGAAGGGAAGAGAATAGAAATGAAAATGTAAGTCCATACAAAGACACATAGAAAAACGTACAGCATAAACAAAAATGTATAGCAGTTTTATTCATAATTTCCAAACAGTGGAAACAACCCAAATTTCCATCAACTGATCCATGGTAAACATACTCTGGTAAAGTCACACAATTGAATATTATTCAGCAATAATAGGATTCACTATAATACTATAATAAGGATCAAATTAAAAAATATAATGCGAAATGAAAGAACCCAGTGACAAAAAGTAAATTCTGTCTCATACCGTTCATATAGCATTCTAGACGACACAAGCAATATCCAGGGATACCAGCAATTGGGGCAAGGAGAGAGAATTGACTGAAGTATGGAATGAGGAATGTTTGGGGAGTGATGGAAACACACTATGCCTTGATTGTGGTCGTGGTTGCATGGCTCCATGCATTTGTCAAATTGCTCATCAGATTGTATAGCTGAAAGGACAACTTCAACTGTATGTAAATTATCCCTCTATAACGTGACTGATAAAAGGTAAAAATAAATTTAAAATGATGAGCCATAGAAACACTAACCAAAATAAACCTAAGAGGCTATATTAATATCAGATAATATGCCGTTCTGGACAGGAATATAACCAGGAACAAAGAGGGTAGTTTTATAACGAAAGAAGTCAATTCACCAAGAAGGCCAAAAAGAAAAAGAAAATCCTATGTGAATATGCACATGATAACAGAGCTTTAGAAAACGTGAAGCAAACTTGACGGAATTGAAAGGAGAAGCAATTATAGCTAGGGATATCAAGGCTCCTTCTCAGCTGTTGGCAGATAACTGTCTAATGGTAGAAGTAATAGATAATCAGTAAGGAGATGCAAGACTTACACAGCACTATCAATCAGACTGAACTAACCGACACTCTACCTAGCAGGGCGAGAGTATACACGGTAATCAACTGGTCATGAACATTTACCAAGATAGAAGCGACTTTTCAAAACAATTTTCTAATGATTTGGGGAAGATTTTGCAGGCATCTTATTGTCAATATCTAACATAATCGAACTTTGTCAGAAGCATATTCTGTAAGCTTGAAATGTTTAGAAATTCACTGATGTTTATTATATGGCCCAGTATTTGTTCCACACTGATGAATATTTTGTGTCCTTAAAAATAATTTATATTTCACAGTTTGGCATTTGATGGTGTTAATCAGATCCTCCTTGTCTTTCACTATTTTTTTCTAGCAATTCCATGTCACATTGAGTGGCTTCTCAAAAATCAACTATATTTGTGGTTTTATTAACCCCCTTTTTGTGAGTTTTCCATCATTACTGAAGACGTTTTTACTGGTTGTAGAATTCTCCATTGACAATTTTATTTTGTCTTAAAGATAATGTCCTTTGTCTTTTGGTCTCGACTGTTTTTTTTTACGAGAAGCAATCTTATATTTATATCACTCTTCTTCTACATGCAAATTCTCCTTTTTCCTCTAGTTGTTTTCAAGTCTTTCTTCTTATCTTTGTTTTTTAATTGCCTATACTTGGCTTACTTTGTATTTACACTGCTTAGAATTCATTCAAATCCTTGATTTGTAAGTGAATATTTTTCACCAAATTTAGGAAATTTGCATAATTATTTTTTAAATGATTTCACATCAAATTTTTTCTTTTTATCTTCTCCTTCTAGAATATGAAATAAAAATTAGTTAGACTTCTTTATTTTGTTCCCTTGGCCTTTGAAACACTTTTCACTTTTTTAAAAAAACCTTTTTCTTTCTCTTCCTTTGATTAGATAATTGTATTATCTTGTGTTCAAGTACTTTGGTGATTTCTTCTGCCATCCACAATCTGCTAGTAAACTATTGAGTGCAATTTTTTACTTCCTATATTGTATTCTATTTCATAGAAGTACCGTTTAGTCCTTGTTCTTATGGTTTCCATTTTCATCCACAAATTATTCAACTCTTCACTCATTATTTCCATCATTTCCTGTAGATTACATATGAAATTTATCATCATGGATAGTATAACTGTAAAGAATTCAATTCTGTTATCCTCCCTTCAATAGTGTTAATTTTTTGTTCTAAATGGTAGGAACTCTATTCGATTCAAATCCCAAACTCTATCTCCCCTCTAGCGGACCATAGCTTAAACCCCTACTCTTTTCTTTTAGATTTCCACATGTTTATTTGTTCCTGGGAAATTTGAAGTTTTCTCCACGTAGGTTCAGTTCAGTGATCAGACAAGGATTTATGCAGAGTATATATGAAGATTTGGGAGCACTTTCTCTGTTTGTATTACACAGCAAGGACTGTATTTTCTCTCAGGCAAAAGACTTATAAAGGCAAATCTCAGTACAGTTTCATTTCTTCTAGCATCCATTTCCTTTCAATTTCTGCATTTTTTGGTCACTCTCTAAATCATTCTTTAACCTTAAAGCAGTGATTTTTATATAATTTCCCAGAGTTTACACTGGTTATCTGTGGGTGAATTAATCAGGCCAGCTATTCCAAAATTACTGAATTGGATACATGCTATAGTTCCTTGGAAAAGCAACTAAAAATGTCCTAGATTTTTTAAAGTGTAGGTTAAGTGACGACAGGACACAAGTTGACCAATTGAATGTTCTATAAAGAAAGAATCCCTTGGAGCATGCTATTTGACAGTAATTTTTTTATATAATTTTTATAGCTTTTTGTCTTTCTGGATGTTACTAATATCCACTAAGCATCCAGACAGGTTTTAAGATCTTTATTGTGGAAAAAAGTAAATAGGAGTCTGTCCCATGGCCAAGTGGATAAGATCACGCACTCCACTTCGGCAGCCCAGGGTTTTACTGGTTCAGATTGTGGGCGCAGACATGGCACCGCTCATCAGGCCATGCTGAGGCAGCGTCCTACATAGCACAACTAGAAGGCCTTGCAACTAGAATATACAAGTGTGTACTGGTGGGGGTGGGGGGCTTGTTTTAGGGAGAAGAAGAAGCAGAAGGAGGAGAAGGAAAAAAATGATTAAAAAAGTAAAGAGTATGTTACAATAGAATGAAAGTCAAAATTGTTGTTTTATAAAGTCTTCATGGTGGATTATTGAAAATGTAATGTAAGAGAATTCTCCAACATGTAATATGATGAGTCAGTAATTAGTATAATTTATATATCATATATAGATAGATAGATAGATACATCACTTAATTTATAGTTATCAGGATTCAAAATTTGGCCTTCAGTATGGAGGTCAGGTATGGTGGATAAGAACAGAGTGGTTTATGGTGTTTGGATACAACTAGGAAATGAACAAAATATTGCAATTAAATGTAAATTGGTCAGTAGATGTAGTTGGAGATCCTTTTGCGGTGTTTTACTGAGGAGCACAAAGGAGGAATAAAATATGCAGATGAGAAGTATGTATTCACCAAGTACAATGTGAGACATTTTCCTATGCTTTGCATATTTATATAGATAGTGCCTTTATTCCTCGATTTCTTGTTTTATACATGAGAACTCTAGCATTTGTTAAGGTCAACTACTTAACTTATGTGACAGATTTTATAGGTGGGAGAACCAAAATCTGAATCTATGGACACCCACTTCTAGATCGCATGCACTTGCAAGGCTATACGCACCATGGTGTCTTTTTGCAGAGTCCATGTGCTTGAATATAAGCATCGTCTCTCAGAAAAGGCATGTAGAAACTCAAAACACCCTCACGTGTACAGATGGCAAAAGTTTGAAGAACATTATAACATATGGTTCATTACAGCATACGGCTCCTACCAGTTGAGAATGTAGGGTCTGCACAGAGGTGGCTGGAAGCAAAGTTTTAAAAAAGACAGATATTTTACTTTCTAGATGTGTCAAAAATTATATACATAAATTTAGCAATTTTAGAATTTTTTCTGGATTTTTCCTTAAATTTCAACCATTATATTTTGCTCAGAGCTTTTTTTTAGTATCCTTTCAAACGCTGATGAATTCAAATGCTGTATTTCCACATGAAGACTTTATTATATACTCCACCTGTGATTGACATTGCTATTTTTAAGCTGCTAAATAATGTTGACCAAAGAACTTATTTTATCTTATGCTAAACAAATAGTTTTTTATTATGCGTACATTCTATGACTCACTAAGTTGATAATATCATAGAGTACAGGGCCTAAACCTAGCTGTTAATTGACACATTAAACACTTAAGAGGTATTCGTTCAACATTTCCTAATTTTAATGGTAGAATATTTTGTAGTAGTTTTACTTTGTAAAATGGTCCACAAATTTAGGAGTCCAAGTTTATAATTAGACCCTACTCTTTTCTTACTTTTGATAGCAAATTAAACAAATATATCCTCTCAAATTATTTATGTTCCAAGAATTTCACTATGATATGGTTTGTAACTGTATTTTTAAAATTCTTTCTACATTATTTTATTTTTCATTGAGGTAATATTGGTTTATAACATCATATAAATTTCCAGTGTACATCATTGCATTTCAACTTCTATATAGATGGCATTGTATTCATCACCAAAGTCCAGTTTTCATCCATAACTGGATTTTAAAATGCTATTATAGAATAATGGATTTTACTTTCTTTCAAGATATTAAATTAAACAAAGAATGTCCTCTCAAGTTATTTGCATTCCAAGAATTTTACTATGATATGGTCTGTAACTGGATTTTAAAATGCTATTGTAGAATAATAGATTTTACTTTCTTTCAAGCATGTTTTTAAGGAACAAGATCAATAATGCAACTACAATCCATTAAATTAATATTGGGTCTCTTTTCTAATATTCCAGTCAGTATTTCCTTTAATTTTCTCATGCTACCGTGTCTTCACAGGTTTACGTAATTGACTGCCCAAACTGTAGCATTTAGGCAAGTTTTTGCACTTGGCATGAGGCTATCTCAAGTTCTTAAGCTCATTTCATTTCTGACTTTTGAAAGCTAGCAGTCAAGTCATGTCTTTTCAGCTTAAGACTCCAAGGAATTGCACAGATAAAGAACTAAAAGAAAAAGGGAGTTGAAAGAAGTCAAAAGCAAGCTGGACTAGAAGGGGATACAAGCAGCATAGAAACAGCAGAAAGCACAGCTTCAAAGTAGGCTATGTGGAATCTCATGGTACACAGAGCTATCAAAAGAAAAACAAAGGGTAACATTTTGGTATTCACCTAACCTTCAAAAGGAAGCCTCCAGAGGAATTGGAAAAAGTATCTTAAGCAATTTTTACCTCTGAGATTGAACTTCTTGAAAAGATATAGACTGAGATGAATAACAACACTCTTTCAAGATGATTCCATTCTCTACGTGTGGAAATAGTTTTTATAAACACATAGGCATATCCCTTTGTTTTCGTGAAGGAAGCTGTGATTTGAGGAGATTGTGACAAGGATTTTCAGATTAGAAGTAGCACGAGTGTTTCTTCACTTAGATAAAAATGCACCTGTTATAATGAGTTGCTTTTAATGTCTGCTTATGTAAAACTGTGTCAGTTTACACATACCTTATAAAACTCTTGCATAAAGATAATTAATCCCACCAAAAGTCATTGTTTTCATTAGATTTAATTGAGATTTCTTAAAACAAGTTTTGAGATACCCGAGCCAATCTTCATACCAAATCACCTTACCTCATAAATTCCAATCTCAGTATACAGGGCATTGTCCTTTACTTTTTGTATGGTAAGACAGACCTCAGGTGTTGTTGGAAACATGGAGATTTAGAGTCAAAATGTATATTTTAATATAACTTTAAAGTTTATTCATATAATTTTATGTAGCCAGAGAGTTGGGTAATTGAGTCTGAGTCCAAAACAATCCATTGGCAGTATTATTGCTTTGGAATCAGATGGAATAATAGTTTGTGTCTGCAGACAGATGCAGAATCTGTTGCCAACCAAATCGCTTTTTTCAAGTGAAATCTTGTTTGTCCTATAAACTCAGTACTCAATATAATTTTAAAGTCATGGATCATTCAAGATAAAATAGCTATACCTAGAATACTGGGATTTGTTTCTGACACAATGGGTTTCTTTAGTGGCAGAATATGTATAAAAACAATATTGGGACATTTAAGTAAATTACAGGAAGCTTTCTGAAAGAAATCAATTAATGGCAAGATCAAAACTTGTAGTATTTTTCTAATTAAACAGATTTGTTTTCATCTTAATTGGGGCCATCATGTTCATGACAGAGGTGCCTCTCCTAGGTGGTTATATATCTTCCTCACTCAGCCTGAAAATTGTACATTGGAAATTAAAAATGAATTTTAAAAAAATAATAAAAATATATCTGAGACTCTACCACTGGCCGAGATGGATTTCATCTGCCTCTTGAAACAATTCAAAAATAAGCAAAATATAATAAAAGTGGTTTTCAAGACATCAGGCATCAGAAAGGACATTAGGAAATGAAAGATAATCATCACTGAGAAGTGGGAAACAAACAAGATCAGCCCTAAAATTATATCAGCTTACTTCCTTGAGATAGTTTCTGGCCATAGGTACAGGGAATGGAACTCCAGATGGAGCCTGGTAGACATGTTAAGTTTAGGAGCTGGAGCTGAGAGAACATGGAGACCAAGACATCTAGTGTAAGAAGAACAAAGTCCCTGAGAGGACAGAGCTGCACAGAGAGAAAATTCCAGAAACTTGAAGATGGCCCCCTTGAGTATGCAGCTGAATATTAATCAGTTAATCCTGCTCTGGGGAAATAACCTAAGATGGGAGAAAGAACCATCTGAGAGGAGTGGAGAAAAGAGTATCCAGCACTCAGACAGGGTCTGATTCTCTTGGGCAGACAAGAAACCTCATGATTCACAAGGCACTAAATGGTTAGAAGAGATGAGTGACAACAGTGAGAATAATTATCCAAACTGAGCTGTGGTCTAATCTAACACTGTTAAAAGGAATGTGTGAAAGGACCAAACTATTTACAACTAACTGTACCAGGCAAAGCTCAAAAATAGTGATTGGAATACAAATAATATCCAACAACCAACAAAGTACTGATACTCTCCGGCATCTAAATAAAAATACCCGGCATACAAAGAAGTGGAAAAATGCAATTCATAATGATGAGAAAAATCAATCAATCAAAATAGATCCAAAAGTAACAGATATGTTACAACTAGAAGTCCAGGGCATTAACACAATTATTATAACTATATTTCATAAGTTCAGAAAGTTAAGTAGGGGCACTAAAGATATTGAAAAAACATACAAATTGAACTGCCGAGAGATGAAAATTGCAATGGATATGATAAAAACTACACTGTAGGAAATTAACAGTAGATTGGACACTGCAGGAAAAAACAAAGCAAAATAAACTACCTGTAAACTATTCATAAATGTAAAACAAATCAGTAGATCTAGGCTACAAGAATGTTATAGAAAGTCTTTTAGGCTGAGGGGAAATGATACCAGGTCAAAATACAGATTTATACAAAGGAGTGTAGGGTAATGGAAAAGCTAATTTTATATGTAAAGAGACACTGTTTTTATTAAGTAAATCTTATTAAAATATAACTGAATGCTTAAACAGAAATGATAATTCAGTATGGGGTTTACAACATACAGAAAAATAAAATACATGACACGTAGCACAAAGGATGGGAATTGTGCAATGGAAATATGCAATTATAAGTTTCTTATACTGTACTAGATTTGGTATAATATCACTTAAATGTAGCTGTCATAAGTTATAGATGTATACTAAAGCAACCACCAAAATTACAAAATAAAGTTATACTGACTAAGATGATCTTAATGTTCCTCTCAGCTTGACTCAATTTTTGACAGTTTTCTTCCTGACTATAGGTCCCTGGCCTCCTTTTTCTTAGAGCATTTATTCTAGAAAATCTGAAAATGCAAGTTATTTTTCTGACCTTTCAAGATGTAAGTATTCTCCCAGTATGTTGCCAGTTTTACAACCCAGTAATAGCTTTCTCAAGTACCTGAGAGCCATCCTTAGGAAATATAATTATCAAAAAAGATAGTATATCTATCTCCCAGTTTCTGTGGAAGGGTAGGAGCCTAACCAATTAGCAAACACAGAAGACCTAATCTCATTGACCAATTTTCCCCTGAAGTCTTCTAGCATTTTTCCTAGCTCATCCTAGCACTTAAAAATTCTCCTGCTATTTATTTCAGTGGACTTGAATTGATTCTCTCCCCTATTGTAATAGTCATGGCTCCTATTGCAATAATCTTGAATAAAATCTTCCATGCCTGTTTCATACCCTCCAGTCAATTTTTCTTTGAGTATATTGAATAGACCATCTAAAGAGATAAAAATAATCATGGAAAGTATTTAATTAACTCAAAAAAAGATAGAGAAATAGAAAAAAAGGAAGGTGAACAAATGAAACATATGCTAGGAATAACAAAGAGATAGAATTAAACCTAATCTTATCAATATCTGCATTAAATGTAAGTATTTAAACTACACCAATTGAAAGGCAGATATTATGTTTGCATTAAAAAAAAAGACCAATTAGGGGCCAGCTTGGTGGCACAGCAGTTAAGTTCACATGCTCCACTTTGGTGGCCCGGGGTTCACCATTCAGATACTGGGTGTGGACTTATGCACCACTCTTCAACACATGCTGTGGCAAGCATCCCACACATAAAGTAGAGGAAGATGGGCATGGATGTTGGCTGAGGGCCAGTCTTCCTCAGCAAAAAAAAAAAGGAGGGGGGGGATTGGTGACAGATGACAGCTCAGGGCTAATCTCGCAAAAAAAAAATCAACACATATGCTGCTTATAAAAAACATACTTTAAGTATAAAGACACAAATGCATTAAAATCAAAAGTATTGAAAAAGATGTCACATAGAAGTAGATTACCAAGGATAAAGAAGCTTATTTCTTAATGATCAAGTGATCAATTCATCAACAGGAAATAAGAATCCTAAATATTTATGCACCTAGGAATTGAGCTTCAAAGTATGTGAAGAAAACCTTGGTAAGACTGGAAATAGAAATAGACAAATCCATGCTTATTGACACAAATGTAAATATTCCTCTCTCAGTAACTGATGAACAAATAGAAAATTACAAAACACATAGAAGAGATGAACAATACCATCCTCCAACATGATTTACTGAACATTTATAGTATACTTCACCCAATGACAGCAGAAAATGTATTCTTTTCAAGTGCACATGGAACATTTACCAAAACAGACAATTTTCTGGGCAATAAAACAAGCCTCAAATTTAAAAGATTCAAATCATACAAAGTATCTCTTCCGAAAAATTAATAACCAATGGTAGAAAGATCTCTAAAAAACTTCTCTAACTTATTTGGATAATAAATAACATGTTTCTAAATGTCCCATGAGTCAAAGAAGAAATTAAAAGGGGAGAGAGAAAGTATTTTAATCTGAGTGAAAATGAAAATACAACATATTAAAATATGAGCTAGAGCTATACTCAGAGTTAAAATTTATACAAAGAAAACATCTACAATAGAAAATAAAAACAAGTCTCAAATCAATGACCTCAGTTTCTACTTTAAGTAACTAGAGAAAGAACAATAAAGTAAAAAAGAAACAATAAGGATCAGATGGAAATCAATATAATGAGAATCAGAAAAACAATAATGAAATCAATGAAACCAAGACTTGGTTCTGAAAAAGAACAAAGATGAAGGACTGGCACTATCCATCTTCAAGACATACTATAAAACAAAGTAATCAGTAGAATGTGGTTTAGGTGTAAAGATTGAAATACAGATAAAGGAGACAAAATACAGAGTGTAGAAATAGTCCCACTCAGGTATGAACAAATGATTTATGAAAGCACAAAGGAATTTCAGCAGAGAAATGACAGTTCTTTTCCCATGAGTGTTGCTTGGAAATACTGTTCAGCCATTTCTAACAAAATTAACTCTCAGACTTCACACCACATGCAAAAGCTAACTCAGAATGCATACTAGAGTTAAATGTAAAACCTAAATCTACAAAATTTTTAGAACTAAACAAGAGAATTCCTTTGTTATCTTGAGTGAGGGAAAGATTTCTTAGATATAAAACAAAAAAACAAAATCCATAAAAGAACAACCTAATAAATTGAACTTCATAATCTGTTTCTTGAGGGATGCTGTGAAAAGAATAGAATAGTAATAAAACAGTCATAAAATAAGAAATATGTAAAAATAATGATCTAAACTAGGAGAAAATATCTGAAAACCATATATCAATTAAATAACATGTATTCATATCATATAAAAATAAATCTCAAAATTCAATAATAAGAAAAAAAAATTAAAAAATGAGAAAAAGAGTTAAAGTGATATTTCTCCGAAGAGTATGGTTGCAAATAAGACATGGATACTAAATTTATGGCTGTATCTTTCATGAGATCATGGAACAAAAAAGAGACAGGTGAAAACGAAGGAAATCTGAATAAAGTATGTACTTCAGTAAATGAACAAACAGCTATGTATGGTCCTCTTTCCATAGGAGCTAATCTTTTTTATTTAGCGATTTTGCATTTCTGTGTTAGCTTTGGTGGCTGTGGTAGGCAGAACAAAGGCTTGCCAAAGATATTCATGCCCTAGTCATGAGAACCTGTGAATATTTTTCTCGAATTGGCAAAAAGTTCTTTGAAGTTGTAAAATAGGAAAATCATCTTAGTTATCCCGATAGGGCCAATATAATCCTGAGTCCTTAAAAGCACAGAACTCATTCTGTTTGGAAGCAAGAAACAATTTGGCAGAAGGGGAAATCAGAGAGATCTCACATCTGAGAAGGAACTGCTACACTGTTGCTGGCTCTGAGAAATGAGTGCCCACATGCAAGGACAATAGAGAAGTTTCTAGGAGGTAAGGGCAGTCCCAGAGAGCAGCGGGAAGGATACAGGACCTCAGAAACTGGATTCTGACAACAACCTGAGGGAGCAGATTCTTCCCAGAGATCACCAACAAGAGCCTATCTGGCTGACATCTTGATTTCAACCTTGTGAAACTAGAGCAAAGAAACCAGCTGAAGTAACCTGGACTCCTGATCTAGAGAACTGTGAGATAATACATTTGCTTTGTTTTAAGACAAAAAGCTTTTGGTAATTTGTTATGGCAATAATGGAAAACCGTAATACATTCTCTGTTATATAAAACAAACAAACAAAATACCAAAGTGTCTTCTACAGTCCCTATAGCGTTTTGCATTCCTGTTATCAGTGCATGGGAATTCCAGTTGCTCTAAATCCCCACCCGCTCTCGATATTTTCCATATATAATTCTTAAGTTTAGTTCTTTTAGCTGTTGTGTAATGGTACCTAATTGTGAATTTAATTTTAACTTTTTCAAATGACTAATAAGGTGGAACAACTTTTCATGTGCTTTGACATTTGTATATCAT
Organism: Equus quagga; assembly: GCF_021613505.1. Classification (NCBI taxonomy): domain Eukaryota; kingdom Metazoa; phylum Chordata; class Mammalia; order Perissodactyla; family Equidae; genus Equus; species Equus quagga. Next base: position 43,140,319 of record NC_060275.1, on the reverse strand, counting down.
TTTTGGTGAAGTGTCTGTACAAACCTTTTGTCAACATTTTTAGTGGGTTGTTAAATTACAACCCTCATTATTCACAGATTCAATATTTGCAAATTTGCATACTTGTACAAATTTATTAGTAACTCTCAAATCAATACTTGAGGTCATTAACTCTCAAATCAATACTTGAGGTCATTCGCACACAGATGCAGAGAGCAGAGAAAAATTGAATCACCCAACGTGTGTGTTCCCAGCTGAGGTCAAACAAGGCCATCTTCTGCCTTATTGTTTTAGTCCCCACACTTGTTTCCTTTTGGCACTCTACTTAGTGCAAAGTTTTTCACATTTTTGTGCTTTTTTTGGTGATTCCACTGTTTAAAATCGCCCTCAAATGTAGTCCTGAAGTGATGTGTAATATTCTTGAGTGTAAAGAAATTACAATGTGCCTTATAGAGAGACTACATATGCTCCATAAGCTCTGTTCAGGTATGAGTTATAGTGCTGCTGGCTCTTATTTCAATGTTAATTATTCAACAATGTATAGCAAATAAGGTGTCTCATAACAGAAACACATAAAACAAGGTTATGAATTGCTCAGTTAATGAAAACGTTTCAATCAGAGACTCGCAGAAAACTAATCCTATATTTCCCCTAGGAACAATGTTGTGCATTCACTAATTCAGTGTCTGTGGCAACTTTGTAGAACAGATCTATCATAAATAATGAGAATCAATTATACAAACGTATTACGGAGGTATTGCTGGTCCAGTTCCAGACCACTGCAATAAAGCGAATATTGCAATGAAGCGAGTCACATGAATTTGGAGTTTCCCGGTGCATATAAAAGTTATGTTTACACTGTACTGCAGTCTATTTAGTGTGCAATAGCATGATGTCTAAAAGACAATGTACATACCTTAATTAAAAAATACTTTATTGCTAAAAAATGCTAACCATCACCCTGAACTTTCAGCAAGTCCTAATCATTTTCCTGATGGAGGGTCTTGCCTCAATGTTGATGGCTGCTGACTGATCAGGGTGGTAGCTTTCTGAAGGTTGGGATGCCTGTGGCAATTTCTTAAAATAAGACAACAATGAAGTTTGCCACTTCCATTGACTTCCTTTCAAGACCGGTTTCTCTAGAGCATGCGATGCTGTTTGATAGCATTTTACCCACAATAGAACTTCTTCCAAAATTGAAGCCAATTCTCTCAATCTGCTGCTGCTTTATCAACTAAGTTTATGTCGTATTCTAAATCCTTTCTTGTCATTTCAACAATTTTCACAGCATCTTCCCTAGGAGTGGATGCCATCTCAAGAAATCACTTTATTTGCTCATCCATAAGAAGCAACTTCTCATGTGATGTTGTTTTTCCATTCATTTCTGGCATTCCAGGAAGCCCTCTGCTATCACCTTCTATCAACATGAGGAACTTCCTTTAGCATTTCTCTTAAAGTACTAATACTGGCTATAAATGCTTTCAGTTTTCCTTTATTCACAAATGTATTATTTTGTGTATATGCCTGAAGGACAGTTTTCTGGATATAGATTCAAGATTGACAATTATTTTCTTTCACCACTTAAAAAATGTTATTCCATTGTCTTCCTGACCCAAGCAATGCCTTCTGATGAGAAATCTGTATTTTTAAAATCTGTTTCTGTATATGTAATTTGTAACTCTTTTTCTGGATGCTAACAAGACTTTTTTTCTTTATTTCTGCTTTTCAGATATTTGATTATGATGTCACTCGGTTTAGATTTCCTTAAGTTGATCTTATTTGGGGTTTGCTGTGTTCTTGGATCTGTGAATTTATATTTTTAACCAAATTTGGGAACTTTTCAGTCATTTTTCTTCAGTTGTTTGCTGCAATCTCACTTTCTTCTCCTTCTGGGGCCCTTATGACATGAATATTAGATCTTTTTCATCTTGTTCCACAGGTCTTTAAAATTCTGTTTTTAAACTTCTTTTCAGGCTTTGCATTATAATTCCAACATTTGAGCTATATTGATGTTGGCATCTGTTGATTGATTACCTTTTCAGTTGAGAATTAAGTTTTACTTTTTGTGTGTATATTGAAAAAATTTTGGTGTATATCTTTGTTATTTGGAATATTATGTCATGTGATTCTGGGTCCTGTTTACAACTTAGATAATATTGGTTTTTGTTGCTGTTTTAGCAGGAAGTCAATCTGGTTAGGTTAAAACCAAATGTCTTTACCAGTTTTCTGCTGGTTATGTTTCGGATGTCTATTTAGTTTACACAGCCTCTGCAGTAGTATCCTGGCCCATCTTTATTTCATAATACCCAGTCTGAAAACTAAGCATTGGGTTTTAAACTGTATTTCAATGGTCCAAGCCTTTTCTATTCTGATTCAAGTAAGTTTTATCATGTGGAAATATGAGGTGAACACAGGTCTTGACACACCTGGCTTCAAATTTAAGGCATTCTTTCTCCAGCCCCTCCCTCTGCTGATCCTTCCCACCACTAGTCTATGTTTACCAGCAGTCCCCTTCCTGAGGTTCTGTTCATAAACTTGGGGTTTTAGATTTCCCTCACTCTTGCCAGAGTTCTGTTCCCCAAGACTTGTCACCATGGTGTTGGTTGGAAGTGGGAAATTCTCCTCTTTTTTACTGGCACGTGTCTGGTATAAAAGAAAATGAAAAACAAAAACAAAACACACAAAAAACCCCAGCAACTTCCATAATTCCATAATAGAGTAATATGACTCATGAAAAGGTGTATTGGCCCCAAACATCTATAAAGCGTTCCTTGGAATTTTAGCAGATAGAAATAAAAAAAAAAAAAAACTGTAAGAGACTAATCTGTTGAAACTTAATGTCTGTTTCCTGATATATGTTATTCCCACAATGTGAGAGATAAGAGACAAATTTACTCCCCTCCATCATCTTAATTTCTATTTGTTAATCCTCAAACTTCAAATACCGCTGTTGTATTGCTTTGCCACAATTTCCACAATTGACTTGCTATTCTAAGTGGTAAAGATTGAGGAGCAAATGACAAGAAAACTACTAGCATAGAGATACCATCTCTCTACTCTCATTACAGAATATAAGAATATTCATTCAACTAGCTTGTCTTCTCTGTTTCAGTTGCTGAATATTATTTCTATTTTGAGTGCAATAATATGGATCTCTTGATAACCTCAGTCACACCAGAGCAGTCGAACAATTCTGATGAAATCCCATGCATGTTTTGTACATGAGTCTATAACAATTCAACATGAAATGAGTGGGTATCCTTTTCAGATTTTTAAAACTTGCATCAAGAAACAGAATTAACAACAACAACAATAATAATAATGCATTAAAGCCTTTTAAAATGCCCCAAAGTCTCCCTCTTTAAGAATAAAAACATTTTCTTCCATCTCCTTTTTCTCTTCTCATTAAGGTCTACTAATCGTTGCCTATCAGCATCAAGATAAATTTAAAATGAGTTCTTATTACATTTTATTGTTTTCTGTTTTGTCTAATTAGTAATATTGCATGAGAGTTGTTTTCTATTATGTTTATTACTGTGTTTTAGATTAAGTAATGATTTGGGAGATGGTTTGAGAACATGAATACTCTTAATAACCTTACTACTATAGGGAAATATTTTCTATTTTTTAATATCTACTTAAACAACTTTGGGGAAGAAAAACATTTAAAAGTTTGTGATGTAGCAGACACTGACAGAATAAAAGAGAAAAATGTTATTAAGGGAACATTTTATAAAAGAGCTACTCACCTAATATTTCCCATAGTGAGCAGCCAAATAGTCACCACTGTCACGTGAACACCATTATCCCATCGTGTACAACTGTTTAGTCCCCTCAAGAATTTCTTAAAGAAAAATAGAAGTTTGAGATTATTTAAACCTTCAATAAGGAACAATAATTATATGAGATAATTAATCTAATCATAAATATATAAAATAATGAAACACCTTAATTTCATACATATACAATGGAAACTGTAGTAAGATTACATTATTCCCCAACCATTTTCTCCTCATCAGGAACCAGAAAGAACTCTTACAACATGTGGCTTTGATACGTCTCTGCCTTACACTGGTTCGCATTCCTCTTTATTATGGTTCTGTAGATATTCTCTTGTGCCCTAACTGTATTCTACTACATTTTTTTCACTGTAAATGAGTTTTTGAGTGTGCTTAGTAAAGACACCTGGTTTCACACCTTAGCTCAATCAAATTACCAGCTGTGTGATCTTTTTTTAATGACAAATTCTTCTGGGAACTTTTTTCTTTTCTTTTCTTCTTCTTCTTTTTTTTTTTTTTTTGGTGAGGAAGATTGACTCTGGGTAACATCTGTTGCCAATCTCCCTATTTTTTTTCTTTTTTTTCTCCCCAAAGCCCCAGTACATAGTCATATATCCTAGTTGTAAATCATTCTAGTTCTTCTATGTGTGTTGCCACCACAGTATGGCTTAATGAGCGGTGTGTAGGTCCATGCCCAGGATCTGAACTGGTAAACTCTGGGCCACCAAAGCAGAGCATGCGAACTTAATCACTTGGCCATAGGGCTGGCCCCCCAGGCTGTGTGATCTTGAGGAAAATATTTAAGCTTTCTTTGCTTCAATGTATAATATATCTCTCTTTGATTTCTATGGTAAAAGATAAGAGAAGAATTAACTGCACTCTACTTTTCCTCATGAATTATAAGTTTCTTCTGCCATACCTCCAGGATTTATGTCTTATGTTCTGGAAGATAATGGCTGCTTTTTTGTGTGTTGCCCTGCATATTGCCTTAGCCCCTCAGCTTTATGTATGTACACTTTGGAAGCTCAAAGCTCTTGAGGTTATTAAGGGAGTGCGTCATATTACTTTGTATGGTAAACAGTTTGTGATGAGGTACTCTGCTGAAACATCTCCCCGTTTAGAAACAGTATCACTGGGAATGAATACATTGGATACACTATGGGTAGAAATTCCCTAAGTGTTTTTATTTATCAGCATCACACAAGCTGATATATATAAACAGCAGTCCTTTAAACAATAATAGTATTTCTATATTGTTTTTTAAATGTTTTCCTTTATTATTTATTATTTTTAAGCTTTATTGAGGTATGATTGATGAATTGTGTATGAAAAAATTGCATAGTCAAAGGGTACAAACTTATAGTTGTAACATGAATAAGTTTTGAGGATCTAATGTATAGCATGGTGATTATGGTTAATAAAGCTGTGTTATTTCTTGAAATTTGGTAAGAGTAGATCTTAAGTTTTCTCACCACACAAATGCACACACAAAGTACCAGACACTAAGATTTGATGTCAAATGAGAATTTAAAAGTCCAGCTTTGTGCATCTTCCCACAGAATAGATAAAATGGATCACAGTAAGTGACGGAAGATGGGAAGAAAGCAAGTAAATGGTAAAGCATGAGGTTGCAAAGCTACCAGACTCTGCTAGATCAAAGTCTGCCCATCTCCAGCATTGTGGAGCTGCGTGGAAGTTGAGTCAACATTGCCAATAAACAAGTTGCTAATCAAAATATATTGATCACTATGAGGAGTGACTCTTATCCATGGTTCACTCTATTTAGAAATACCTTTGCCTCAATGAGTCAGTTCTTCTCATGTAGACAACCTCCAGCCCGTGTATACTCACTACTCTCTCAGCAAATATAGAACATTTGCATACTTTAAGGAGTGAATTTAGCTTTAGGGAAAATCTTTATGTCACCAAGGAGGGATTAAGAAAATCCAGTCAGAAATATCCCAACTGAGTCATCAGAGCAGTGTAACAGCTAGGCCCTTCACACATCCAAAGCCCCTCATAGACTATCTGAACTTACTTTCCAAGTGGAATCTTCTCACTAGGTGGCATTGATTCTGACCGCACTGTAATATACGAGGCTCTGAGAAAAGGACTTGCTCTTTAACTTCCCCATAGTTTTCAACACACTATTTATGCGAAAGCTGGCCTGGGTGTAGCAATTTCTCGTAGCAGGTAAGGATTAGCTTTTATCTTATCTCTGTCCTCACTGCAGTTGACTATTCACTTATGACATCTTCTGAAATACTGTAGTTATTTTTTTAAGTGTATATCTCCTCCACTAGACTGGGTGCTCGGCTCCAGAATTACTAAACACAACAAATACACCTATCTTCAAAACCACACCATGCACAGAAAACCAGCCATGCCATGGTTAATGCCATCTGTTCAACAGAATTTCCTAAGACATTTCTCTCCTGCATAATCATGTCTTCATATCCTTATACTTCTCTCTGGTGTTTTTGAATCCTCTTCCAATTTACTGTAACTGACAAATTGTGATATCCCATTTGTCTTCCTTTTTTTCCTTACTGTCTTAAGTAACTGAACTAGTAAACATTCATGTCTTTATGCTTCTTTTATTTCAATGTCTTGTATTCTAATTCTGAAAACTTTATCATTATCCTCTATTACATGGTGCCTGGTTTCACTAGTAAATATTTGGCACTTTGACTACAAGACAGGAACAAAATTTGAGATTAATCAGTAAGAGTAGCTAGCATATAGTAAGTGTTCAGTAAATATTGAGGACAAAAATTGGTGAAAGATTTGTTTAAAGTAAAATATTAGTATGTAGTAAGACAAAATTGTAAGCAAAGCCTCCATACTCCTGGACTTTACTGCTTTCTCATGGATAATAAAGTGCTGTTAAATAAACAAATAAAATCATTCCATAAAAATTCTAGAAAATGCATTCAAAAAGATCAGCTTCTTCAATAGGCCATCTAGCTCTAGACTAGTCAAATCTTTACAGAACACAGAGACAACAGAAGAAATTTTTCTGTATACTTCCCTCTTTTTTTGCATCAAATTGCATTCCAACCTGAGAGAAAATACTTAACAAATTCATTTGCCAAATTATTTCCAATTCTTTTGCATGAAATGATTAATTTGATGTCTAAATTTCGTTAGAGTTCCCAAGGTCATTAAAGCCATTCTTATGTGGTACCTCATGAGTGGTGTGGGCCAGACCATCCTATGAAATCATATATCAAATGTCAATCTTATTTATAAATGTAGAATCTTAACAGCACTTTTTACTGAAGTGGGAAATCCACTTATTATGAACAAATCTTGCAAAGACGGTAAAGATACAAATTCTAAGAGATCTCATAAATGGCAGGTTTGGATTGATTTTCTTTTTTTAATGTTCAATTAGCCCTTCAGTAAGGCTGAGCTGCCAAAACTTGCCCTCAGTTCTCCTCTTTTGCCCTGGTTTGTTCTTAGTGCTTTGGAATTGATTTTTAGAGCATTCTGTGTTCTTGAAATAGATTTCTTTAAACTATGTCCTTGTGTACTACAAAGCTTAAATACACATTTTCTGTATCCAGCAGCCAGGTTGACTGTATCAAAGATTTTAAAGTTAAAGAAGTGTGTGTTAAACGCCTCCCCTCCACCATCCTATTCCCTATGCTATCCACTATTCCCTACCTCTCCTTGGTAATATCTAAATACACAGCTGGCCAAGGCTGTCACCTATTGTCTTTACTTAAGACAGATGTTTTTTCCTCATACCCAGTTTCTCCTCTTTTTCTTGTCTCTAATATTTATTTGTGTAATTTCCCTATCCAAAACAAATAATCTTATATACCTACATACATATATACAAAACTAACAACTCAACAACGACTTTCCTCTCATCTAGCTAATCTAGTTTATTTATGCTCAGATATTTTAGACTGGTTATTGTTTCATCCCTTCTGCAAATTTTATCAATTACATATGCCAATCTAGGAATGGAAGATTTCATAAGCAATTTAAATGAATTAAAATTATACAAATTCCAGTTCTACTGAACCGGTGAAAATTTAGCCTTAGTTATCACCTGGGCTTCTCTGTCTGTACTCTTCTAGAATCACACTTGAATGAAGTAGGATTTGCAGAGAACCTGGTGGGGAAAATTCCCCTCATCTCCATTGTATTGTGCTCTATAACGAAATCCCCACTGGGAAGCAATTCCTCTCTGAAGTTTTACCATTTTCTCAGCTACTGTCAGAGTGCTCTGCAGAGTTCCCAGTGTGTTAGTATGTTGGGATCCACAAACTGTGTCTCTTCTCTGGTGAAAGAATGACTAAGACTATTGCTTTCTTTTTGTTATTGTCTGTCAATAGGAAAATGATCTCAGTTTTCAGGAAAACAACAGCCAGGAAGCATATTTGTTTTTCAGGAAATGTAGATTTTTTTTCTTCTGCCATTGTAAATTTTAAATCTTCCCTGAAACAAAGGATATGCTTGTGGGTTTAAAAATGTTGTGTGCCAAAAAGTGAACAGAAGTATAATGAGTAAAAATGGTTTGTGGTCCCATTTTACAGTTATGGTGGAATAAATGTTATTGGAGTAATCTCTCTGCTTATAACGATTATAAACTCAGAAAGAAAAACAAAACAAAAAAGTGTTTGAAGGCACCCAAGAGGAATCAAAAAAAGCAGAGCCTAGAGAGAATACAACCTCCAGAGAAGGCAATCATGATGAGTGAGATCCACATTCATCCAGCTTCTTTTCTGAACTCTCTCTTCTATTTTGAGGATGTTTAGGAGATGAAGCTCAAATAAAAAGCAGTCACTTTAGGGCTGAGGAGTCAGAGGTTACCGTCTGAGCCTGAAGAGCAACTGAAAAGTATAGAGCTAAAAATGTGGGAGTCCCAGAATCTGAATAGAAATATACCACACATCCGTGGTCAGCGTGTGCCCTGCAACTCTGCAGGAAAAGACTCTAAGCAGCCCAGAGAAATACTACAGACAAAAGACTGAAAATTCTTAGCAGAGATTTTATCAGCTACTCGCCACTGGGGACACAGTGTTTGAGGTTGTAGTCTTGCCAAGTTAGAGGGACTTCTTAAGCTCCTCAGGCTTGTGATTAAAATTTAAGAAAAGCCACATGTGAAAAATTAGGATCACATCCCATAACTAAGGACAATTCTCGTATTAAGTGCCAAAAACCATCATCCATAACATCAAGATGATTGTGCAGCAGTTTATCTGCCTACTGGAACAAAATTCAGCATTTCTCAGAAGATCAGACTTCAGACTTTCACTATAATGTATGGTTGACCATTTCCAGTTTGCAATAAAAATTAATATTAATAAACATATACAATCACCAGGAAATGTGATCCATATCAAAGGATATACAGTCAATATAAACAGATCCAAAATGACCCAGGTGATGTAATTAATAGAAAATAAACTTGAAGCAATTATGATAAATATGTTAGAGAAATTTACAAGAACAGATTGAGTCAGCAGATGGAACAGTTCAGATATTAAGGACATGCATAATAGAAATCTTAGAATTGAGAAATACAATACCAAACACACACATGCATGCATGCACAAACACACACATGCACTCATACTACACCTTAGCCAACTGGATAAACAACAGAGTGGACACAACAGAAGAAAGGATCAACGGGAATAAAGACAAGTCAATAGAAATTGTCCAAACTGAAGCACAGACAAAAAAACCAGTTTGAAAAAAATGAAAGAAGTCTCAAAGACCTGTAAGAGAGTATCAAGTATTCTAACATATGTGTGTTGTCCCAGAAAGAGAAGAAAATGAGAATAAGCCAGAAGAATATTTGAAAAATATTGGCTAACATTTTTCTAAATTTGACTAAAACAAACAAAACAAAAATCCACGTACAGATGCAGAAATTGTGGCAAATCACAGCTGAATAAATATTTAAAAAGCATACCCAGAGTATCATATTTAAAATGATGAAAAACAAAGATGTAGAGAAAATATTAAAAGAAGTTAGAGAAAGAGATTACATATAGCAGATCAGCATCAACATTGATAGCTGACTTTTTATCATAAAAATAGAATGCAGAAGGCAATGAAATAAAATTTTTAATGTGCTGTAAAGAAAACAAGCAAAAACCAACAAAACTGTCATTCTAGATTTCTATCTAAAGTGAAATCATCTCTCAAATTTGAAGATAAAGTTGATCTCAAATAAGTGAATTCTGAGAACATAGTGCTGGAAATAATAGAGAAAATCTTTTTTCCTTAATGGCAATAAAACCATGTGCAAATTCAGATCTACAGTATGAAGGAAAAACTACTGGAAATCATAAATACGTGAATAATTTCCTTAAAACTATTTTTCCTTCTTTTTTCTTTTATTGAGGCAAAATTGATTTACAACATTATATAAATTTCAGGTGTACATCATTATATTTGAATTCTGTATGGACTACATTTTGTTCACCATCAAAAGTCTAGTTGCTGTCCATCACCATATAAAGCGCCCGCCCCTTTTCCCCTCTGCCCTCGCCCATCCTCCTTCTCCTCTGGCAACCATCAATCTGGTGGCTGTATCTACGTGTCTGTTTGTTTATCTTCCATATATGAGGGAAATCATACTGCATCTGTCTTTCTCTGCCTAACTTTTTTCACTTAGCATAAAATCCCCAAGGTCAAATCCATTTTCCCAAACAGCAAGATTTCATCTTTTTGGTTTTTTTGAGGAAGATTAGCCCTGAGCTAACATTTGCTGCCAATCCTCCTCTTTTGCTGAGGAAGATTGGCCCTGAGCTAACATATGTGCCCATTTTCCTCTATTTTATATGTGGGATGCCTGCCACAGCATGGCTTGATAAGCAGTGCTAAGTCTGCACCCGGGATACAAACTAGCGAACCCCGGGTCACCCAAGCAGAGCATGCAGACTTAACCACTGTGCCAATGGGCTGGCCTTCATTTTTTTTTTTTTTTTTTTTTTTTGATGGCTGAGTAGTATTACTTAAAGCAATCCAGAACTGGATAGTATTCCATTGTGTGTGTGTGTATATATATATATATATATATATACTACATCTTCTTTACCCATTCATACCTTGCTGGGGACTTAGGTTGTTTCCAATTCTTGGCTATTGTGAATAATCCTGCAGTGAACACATAACCGCATATATCTTTTTGAAATAGTGTTTTCATGTTCTTTGGATAGATGCTCAGAATTTGAATAGCTGGGTCATATGGTAAGTTTTATTTTTAATTTTTTGAGAAGTCTCCATTCTGTTTTCCATAGTGGCTGCACCAACTTACATTCTTGCCATCTGTGTATGAGAGTTTCCTTTTCTCCAAATCATCTCCAAGACTTGTTATTTCTTGTCCTTTTAATAACAGTCATTCTGATAGGCAAGTGGTGATATATCAATGAGGTTTTGATTTGCATTTCCCTAGTAATTAGTGGTGTTGATCATCTTTTCATGTGCCTGTTAGCCATCTGTGTATCTTCTTTGAAAAGAATATTCAGATTCTCTGCCCATTTTTTAATTGGGTTGTTTGGTTTTTTGTTGTTGAGTTGTATGAATTCTATATATATTTTGGATATTAATCTCATCAGATATATGATTTTCAAATATTTTCTCCCAATTAGTATTTTGTCTATTCATTTTGTTGGTGGTTTCCTTTGCTACACGGAAGCTTTTTAGTTTGAGGTAGTCCCATCTGTTTATTTTTTCTTTGCTTTTCCTTGCCTGAGGAGACATAGTCAAAAGATCCTGCTAAGACTGATGTCAAAGAGCACCCTGCCTATTTTCTTCTAGGAATTTCACAGTGTCAGGTCTTACATTCAAGTTTTTAGTTCAATTTGAGAGAATTTTTGCGTTGTGTAAGACAGTGGTCTACTTTTGTTCTTTTGCACGTGGCTGTCCAGTTTTCCCAACACCATTTATTGAAGAGACTTTTCTCCATTGTATGCTTTTGGTTCCTTTGTTGAAAATTAGCTGTCCATAAATATGTTGGCTTCTCTCTGGGCCCTCAGTTTTGTTCCATTGGTCTGTGTGTTTGTTTTTCTGCCAGTACCGTGCTGTTTTGATTACTATAGCTTTGTAGTATATTCTGAAATCTGGGAGTGTGATACCTCCACCTGTGTTCTTTTTTCCTCAGGATTGCATCGGTTATTCAGGGTATTAGTCATTCCATATCCATTTTAGGATTCTTTGTTCTATTTCTGTGAAAAATATCGTTGGGATTCTGATTGAGATTCCGTTGAATCTATAGTTTGCTTTAGGTAATATGGACATTTTAACTATGTTTTTTCTTCCAATCCATGAGCACAAAATATCTTTCCATTTCTTTGTGTCGTCTTCAATTTCTTTCAACAATATCTTATAATTTTCAGGACCAGTCTTTGACCTCCTTGGATAAATTTATTCCTAAGTATTTTATTCTTTTTGTTGCAGTGGTAAATGAGATATATATATATTTATTTTTAGGAAGATAAGCCCTGAGCTAACATCTGCCACCAATCTTCCACTTTTTGCTGAGGAAGACTAGCCCTGAGCTAACATCTGTGCCCATCTTCCCCACTTTATACGTGGGACGCCTGCCACAGCATGGCTTGACAAGGGGTGCCATGTCTGCACCCAGAATCCAAACCAGCGCACCCAGGGCTGCTGAAGTGGAATATGCAAACATAACCGCTGAGCCACCGGGCCAGCCCAATGAGATTGTATTCTTGATTTCTTTCTCTTCTAGTTTGTTGGTAGTGTATAGAAACACAACTGATTTTTGTATATTGATTTTGTGCCCTGCAACTTTACTGTATTTGTTTATTTCTTAAATAGTTTTTTGTTGGATTCTTTAGGATGTTCTATACATAAAATCATGCCATGTGCAAATACTGATAATTTTACTTCTTCTTTTCCAGTTTGGATAACTTTCATTTATTTTTCATACCTAATCACTGTGGCTAGGACTTTCAATACTGTGCCAAATAAGAGCGGTGAGAGTGGGCATCCTTGCCTTGTTCCTGTTGTTAAGGGATAGCTTTCAGTCTTTCACCATGGAGTATAATGTTAGTTGTGGGTTTGTCCTATATGGTCTTTATTACGTTGAGATAATTTCATTCTATATCAATTTTATTGAGAGTTTTTATCATAAATAAATGCTGAATCTTGTCAAATGCTTTCTATGCATCTATTGAGACACTCATGTAATTTTTATTTTTTTATTTTGTTAATGTGGTGTATCACATTGATTGATTTATGGATGTTGAACCATTTGTGCATCCCTAGAATGAATTCCACCAATCAGTGTATGGTCCCTTTAATGTATCATTGTATTCAACTTGCTAATTATTTTGTTGAGGACTTTTGCATCCAGGTTCATCAGTGATATTGGCCTATAACTTTATTTTTTTGTTTTGTCCTTTTCTGGTTTTGGTATCAGGGTAATGTTTGCCTTTAAAATGACTTGGCAAGTGTGACCTGTTCTTCAACCTTTTGGGAGAGTTTGAGAAGGATGGGTATTAGATATTCTTTGAATGTTTGGTAGAATTCACCAAAGCAGCTGTCCGGCCCTGGACTTTTGTTTTTTGGGAGGTTTTTGATTACTGTTTCAATCTCCTTACTAGTGATTGGTCTATTCAGGTTCTCTGTTTCCTCTTTTTTAAGTTTTGGAAGATTGTATGATTCTAAGAATTTATTCATTTCTTCTACATTATCCAATTTGTTGTTGTATAAGTTTTTACAGTATTCTTTTGTAATACTTCATATTTCTGTGGTAGACCTTGTAATTTCTCTTCTTCCATTTCTGATTTTATTTATTTGAGCCTTCTCTCTTTTGTCTTAGTGAGTCTAACTAAAGGTTTGCCAATTTTATCTTTTCAAACTACCATCTCTTACTTTCATTGATCTTTTCTATTGGCTTTTTAGTTGCTATTTCATCTATTTCTGCTCTGATTTTTATTATTTCCTCCCTTCTACTGACTCTGGGCTTCGTCTATTCTTCTTTTTCTAGTTCCTTTAGATATAGTATTAGATTGTTTGAGATTTTCCTTGTTTCTTAAGGTAGGCCTGTATTACTGTATACTCCTCTCTTAGTATTGCTTTTGCCACATCCCATAGCTTTTGGTATGTTTTGTTTTCATCTTCATTTGTCTACAGGTATTTTTTATTTCTCCTTTGATTTCTTCCTTGATCCAATTGGTGTTCAGTAGGAGGTGGTTTCGTCACATAAATGTGACTTTTCCAGTTTTATTCTTGTAGTTAAATTTTTAGTTACATACCATTGTGATCAGGAAAGATGCTTGATATGATTTCAATCTTAAATTTTTTGAGGCTTGTTTTGTTTCTCAAAATATGGTTTATATTTTAGAGTATTCCTTATGCACTTGAGAAGATGTGTATTCTGCTGCCTTTGGATGGAATACTCTCCATATATCTGTAAAGTACATCGGTCTTGTGTTTTGTTTAAGGCCAATGTTTCCTTGTTGACTTTCTGTCTGAATGATCTATCTATTGAGGTAAGTCAGGTATTAAAGTCCCCTCATGTTATTATGTTGCTGTCAATTTCTCCCTTTAGGTCTGTTAATAGTTGCTTTATATCTTTTGGTACTCCTATGTTAGGTGCATATTAATAAATGTTAGGTCTTCTTGATAAATTGTTCCCTTTATCATTATACAATGCCCACTTTTGTCTCTTATTAACATTTTTGGCTTGAAGTCTATTTTGTCTGATATAAGTATAGCTATGTCGACTGTCCTTTGGTTGTCATTTGCTTGAAGTGTCATCTTCCATCCCTTCACATTGAGCTTATGTTTGTCTTTATAGCTGAGCTGGGTCTCCTGGAGGCAGCATAGTATTGGGTCTTGTTTTTTAATCTATCCAGCCACTCTGTGTCTTTTGACTGGTAAACTCAATCCTTTTATATTTAGGATGACTTTTGATATATTAGAACTTAATAGTGATATTTTATCTTTGGTTTTCTGGTTGCTCTATATTTCAAATATTTTTCCTTGTGTTCCTCTCTGCCATTTCAGTTTGGTGGCTTTCTGTGATGTGTTTCTCAGATTCCTCTTTAACGTTTCATGACTCTGCTCTGAATTTTTGTTTTGCAACTACCATGAGGTTAGTCTGAAAGATCTCATAGATGAGATAGTCCTCCTTCTGTTGACAGCATTTTATCTTTATTTGCCTATGCCTTTTCCTCTTCCTCTTCTATGTTTTTGTTATCACAAATTATCTCTTTTTGTATTGTAAGTTCATTACCAAATTTATGTGGTTATAGTTATTTTTAATGCTTTCTTTCCTTTTAGCCTATAAGTTATAATTAAGTGTTTACTAACCTGTTATGATATAGAGTTGTCATTTTCTGATTTTGTTGCTTTATCACCTTGCTCAAAGCTTTGTACAGCTTTGCCTTTTTGTTTCATTTAGGAGAGGAGCTCTTTTCAAGATTTCTTGTAAGACAGGTCTAGTGGCAGTGAACTCCCTCAGCTTCTCTTTGTCTAGGAAAGGTTTTATTTCTCCTTCATATTTGAAAGATAACTTTGATGAATAGAGTATTCTTGGCTGACAGCTTTTATCTTTCAATATTTTGAATATATCATTCCACTCTCTCTTGGCCAGTAGAGTGTCTGCTGAGAAATCTCCTGACAGCTTGATGGAGGTTCCCTTGTATGTTATTGGGTTTTTTTTCTCCCTTGACTTCTTTAATATTCTTTCTTTGTCATGGACTTTGAAAGTTTTAATATAACATGTCTTGGAGAAGTTCTTTTGGAGTTGAGATAATTTAGTGTTGTATTGGCTTCATGCACTTGTATATCCAGTTTCTTCCCCAGGTTTGGGAAGTTCTCAGCTTTTATTTCTTTAAATAAGCTCTCTGCTTTCTTCTCCCTTCTTTTTCTTCTGGGATGCTAATTATCTTATGTTGTTTTCCTAATTGAATCAGAGTATTTCTTGTAGAATTTCTTCATTTTTTAAAAATCTTAGTTATCAATCTTCTTTCACCTGAATCATTTCTAGGTTTCTATCTTCAAGCTCACTAATTCTATCTTCTACATGATCTGCTCTATTTTCAATGCTTTCTGCTTTATTCTCCATCTCATTTATTAATGTCTTCAGCTCCAGAATTCTTGTTTGGTTCTTTTTAGAGTTTCAATCTCTTGGTGAAGTACTCCTTCTGTTTATTAATTTTATTCCTGAGATCATCGAACTGTCTTTCTGAGTTTTCTTGAAGTTCACTGAGTTTCTTCATGACAGCTATTTTGAATTTTCTCTCAATTAGTTCACAATTTTCCATGACTTAAAGTTTGGTTTCCTGGACTTTTCACTTTCTTTTTATGATATTGTGTCACCGTACATACTTTTCCTGGTACTTGATGAGTTCTTCCTCTGCCAGTGCATTTGTAGTAGGGAACATCTTTCTTACTAAGGCTTTGTTTACTTTCATTTTGAGCTGATTCTGATTGTTTTTGAGAGCCAATGATTTCTGTCCTCCAATGCTTCTGTCAGAGGTGTGCCCTCATTGTTCTGCTTGTGTCTCTGAGATTACTGGTGACTTGCTACTTCCAGTATTACTGTGATTGTGGCTGTCGGCTCCCAGGTCACAGGGTTGGTGAGCACCTCTGCTGTTTTTACAGTTGCCTGGGTCATGGGTTCACCAAGTACAGCATGGGGAGGGCAGGTGGGGCAGAACCCAAGGTCACGGGTATCTCTGTCACATCTGGGACTGTTGTCTGTCACATAACAGCTACCACTGTCATGGATGGGGGGCTCAAGGTTGTGGCTGCCATTGCAGTTTAGGGGACCAGGAATACAGGTTCCACTGTCACTGCTACTGGCTTTCTGTGGCTTTGGGTGCTGCTTTGGCTGGGGGACCACTGCCACAAGCAATGCCTCCATTGTTGCTCCTGGGTTTTCTAGGGGTGCTGGCACTGCCATTGCTAGGGCACTGGGTTCATTGGTGTTACTGTTACTGCCAGGCAGGCCAAGGTCACTGGTGCCACTACCACAGGAAGAGGGGTACCTTGGTTTTGGGTACCACCACAGTTCCTGGAACCTCTGTTGGTAGGCAATGCCATGATTCTTGGAGTGTCTGGTCTCTGGTGTCACTGTGGTTCCTAGAGCCTCTGGTCATGGTCACTGCTGCAGTTCCTGGAGCCTCCAGTCTTGCAAATTGCTGCTGTAGCTTGCCTAGTTCCACCACCTCTACAAGGTCCAATCCACACACCTACAGAAGTATAGATGTATGGATCTCTCAGGTGTTCTGGTATGCTGTGCAGAAGATCCTTTGTTGGTCTATGGATGCCCTCCTGGTTGTAACTTAGAGGGGAGAGACATAGGGAGTAACTCACTCTGCCATGATGCTGTCATCTTCTTTCTTTTCTTAAATCATTTAAAAGTCCATTTACTTTTCAAAAGCAAAATATAAGTATGTAATGCAGAGTTTCTAACATTTCTAGGTTAGATTGACTTAAAGGAAGATAAATGGAAAAGAATAACAAAGAATAAAAGAAATATAGTGAATGCTTAGCAAGATGGTCAACAAACTGAATCATATCAATAAAATTTAAATAGACAACACTCTCCAAAAAGTCATCATATTTTTTCAAATAAGACAAGAAAACTTGACTTAAATATATGATGCTAACTACAGATGCACTTTAAATATAAAGATGTAGACATGTTGAAAGTCAAAGAATGGAAAATCATGTTCTATATGAATACTATGCATAAGAAAAATAGTATGCTTTATTAATATCAGGCAATATAGGCTTAAATAAGAGATTATTGGAAAAAAGCATATTTTATAATCATTAAAGGGTCAGTATTTCAAAAAGACATCACAGTCCTAAATTTGTATACAACTAGTTATAGAGTTTCAGGATATTTGAAGCAAAAATTGTCAGAAATAAAAGGAGAAATAGACAAATGCACAATTTTATATGGATATACCGTTCTCTAGTAGCCAGTAGGACAAAGACAAAATCCTCTGAAAACTAGGAATAGAAGGGAACTTTCCAATTTGATGAAGAGTATCTGAAAAATATCAGCTAACATCACACTTGAGATAAATATTCAATAATCACCCCCTACATATTATGTGATGAAGTTATTCCACTCCTAAGTTTTTACCCAAGAAAATGAAAGGATATGTCCATACTTGTACACAAATTATCACAGAAGTTTGATTTGTAATAATCAAAATCTGAAAATAACCAAATGTTTAACAACAGGCAATTGAATAACAACTATGGTGTAGCCATACAATTGAATACTACTCAGCAACAGAAAAAAAAATGAACAACTGATACACACAAAAAAATGACTATAAAAATAATTATGCTGAGAGAAAGAAGCTAGTTGTAAAAAGTACATACTGTATAATTCCATTTATAGAGCCATCAAAGAAATGTGCACTAATGGATAGTGACAGAAAAATTAGCTGTGGGGGATGGGGGCTTGAGATAGAGATGTGTGAGGGAACTTTTGGAGGTGGTTGATAACGTTCATTATCTCGATTGTGGTGATGGCTTCACGTGTGTTTGTGTGTGTATGTGTTCAGAATTGAATTCACGATAGCCTTTAAATACATAAAATTTACTTTGTGTCACTTATACCTCCATAAAGGTTATAAAAATATATAAGATATATTTATTAGGAACGTGCAAGATATATAATTCTAAAGTATAAAACATTGTTGAACTAATAAAAAGATCTAGTTAAATGGAGAAATATGCAATGATGGAATAGAAAACAATATATATACTTTTTTTTAAATTTAATATAATTTTTTTTTCTGGAAAGATTAGCCCTGAGTTAACTACTGCCAGTCCTCCTCTTTTTGCTGAGAAAGCCTGGCCCTGAGCTAACATCTGTGCCCATCTTCCTCTACTTTATATGTGGGACGCCTACCACAGCATGGCATGCCAAACAGTGCCATGTCCATGCCGAGATCCGAACCAGCGAACCTTGGGCTGCTGAGAAGCAGAACGTGTGCACTTAACCACTGTGCCACCAGGCCAGCCCCTATATACATTGTTTTAAAGATTTTATTTTTTCCTTTTTCTCCCCAAACCCCCTGGTACATAGTTGTGTATTTTTAGTTGTGAGTCCTTCCAGTTGTGGCATGTGGGATGCTGCCTCAGCATGGCTGGACCAGCAGTGCCATGTCGGTGCCCAGGATCTGAACAGGCAAAACCTGGGCCACAGAGGCAGAGTAGGCGAACTTAACCACTCAGCCACAGGGCTGGCCCCAAAAACAATATTTTTATGATATGAATTCTTTCAAATTTGATCTATAGGTTTATGAAATTTCAACAAAAGAGCAGACTATTTTTTAAAACAGTATACTGTTTTTAAAATTTATATGCAAATGCTAAGAAATTTGAATATCACAAGCAATCTTTAAAAAAATGAAAATTGGAGTATTTAACTACCTGATTTCACAAGTTGCTATAAAGCTATTAGAATCAATAAATATGGACTGCCATGAGCATAGACGCATATGTCAAAAAAACATAGTAGAGTTCAGAGACAGATTGTCATATCTACAAGGACAGTCCAAAGGAGAAGGAAAAAGGTTTTCAACCAGAGATAGTGGATAATTAAGTGGAAAGTGTAAACTACTACCTCTATCTCACCCCACAAATATTATTTTTAAATTTGTCATATACTTAAATTAAAAGCTAAAATTCTAATCTCCTAGAAGAAAAACAGAAAAAAAAATTTCAAACCAGTGGCAAGGAAAGATTTCTTTGACAAGACAAAAACACACTGAATGCATTCATACTTTGGTGGTAGGAATGTGAAATGATACAACAACTCTGAAAAACAGGCAACTTCTTATAAAATTAAACATGGCAATCCCCATACAACCTAGTAATTTCATTTTTTGGCATTTATCCCAGAGAAATGAGAACTTATATTGATACAAAAACTTGTACACAAATATTCATAGTTGCCAAAAACTGGAAACATACCAAGTGTCCTTAAATGAATGAATAAATTGTGATACAGCCATACCATGGAATGCTATTCATCAATGGAACAAACGACTGATACATGTAACAACTTGGATGGATCTCAAGGAATTAGTGCAGGGTGAAAAAATTCAATCACATCGGGTCCCATGCTGTATAATTCAGTTTGTAAAATGTTCTTGAAATAGCAAAATTATAGAGATGGAGGACAGATAAGTGGGCCAGCGCTTATGGATGGGTGGTACTGGGTGATGGCTACAAAGTAAAAGCATGAGGAATCCTCTGTGTCTTGATAATGGTGGTAGTTACATGCATGTACACACATGATGAAACTGACTGACCTAAACACACACATACACACACAAGTACATGAAAAACTGGTGAAATCTGAATATGCTCTGTAAATTGTACCAATGCCAATTTCCTGGTTTTGATATTGTGCTGTAATTATACAAGATATTTTGACTGGAGGAAACTAGGTGAAGAGTACGTAGGGCCTCTCTACAAAGTTTTCCAACTTTCTGCAAAAAGTCAGTCTTTTAAAAGCACTAAATATAAAAAAAAATTTGAATTCATCAAAAATTAAGCTATGTGTTCATCAAAAGACAGCATTATTAAATGATATGGCCAATATGAACATTAAAAGATGTTTAACATTATTAATTTTCAGGGAATTGCGAAATATAACTTCAATGAGGTACAACTTCATATCCTTTAAAATAGTTACAGTTAAAAAACCTGACAATACCAACAATTGACAAGAATATAAAACAACCAAAGTTTGCATATCTTGCCATTAGATTTGTAAAATGATACAATATTTTCCAAAAATGTTTGACAGTTTCATATGATAATAAAATTTCTTTTATTCTCACGCAATAGACTCAGCTATCCCACTCAAGGTAAATAAAATTGTACACATATCCAAAAAAGACTTTTATGAATCTATTGATAGTGACTTTATTCATAGCAGTCAAATATTGGAAATAATCCAAACATCCATCAGCAAAAGAAAGAATAAACAAATTATGGTATATTTTTGAGATAAAGTATTACTCAATAACAAAAAGGAATTAACGACACAAAATAAATTGGGTAGATCCCAGAAATGTAATTTTATATTAAAAAAAGCCAGATGAAGAAGAAAAAAAAGAGTATGTATTGTATGACTCAATTTGTATGACTCTGTAATATAGTTGTTGCATAGAGGCAGAGAGATTGGGAAGAACAATGGAATTTTCTAGAATGGTGGAAATAGTCCATATTTTGATTTGAGCTATGACTACATGGAGGTATAAATTTTTCAAAACTCATCAAACCCTACAGTTAAAAATATGTATTTTATCAGACGTAAATGGCATCTCAATTTTAAAAGATGACTTTGAACAAGTCAATTTAGTTACAAAATGTGGGCCTTTGATCAATGGTTCTCGGCCCTCCCTGCACATTATAGTCACTTGGCTACTTTTTAAAGATTACTGCTGCATGCTGTGATCTCACCTAAAAGTGTCTTATCAACATTTTCTGTGGTAAGTCCCTGACACGGGGATTTCTAAAAACTTCTATGGTGACTCTTAAGGGCAACCATGATTGAGAATCTTGAATGAGAAGATCTGTAAGGTATCTTCCAGAAATAAATTTCAAGAGCTCTTACAATAAAGGGTCTGAAAATAAATTTCATAATTATGATAAAAATGTTACTTTTCAATACCTTCAGCATTATGATCAATTCTCCAATAACTTACAGAAAATGTTTTCCATATTTTTTTCTGCACATGGATTTATCTTTTCCTATATTCTCACTTTTACAAATAGCTCTTAAACATAGGAAAACATGCCCAACCTCACTTACTATATGTAAAAAGCAAACAAAACTGAAATGTCATTTCTCAAATACTGGATCAGGAAAAAATATAAAAGTTTGAATACATAAACTGTTGGCAAGGCAATATTAGAAACAGATTCATATACATATTGCTGGCTAAAGTGCAAAATGGCATAATACTATGTAATTTAGTTTTTCAGGATATTATGAAATGACACGTATCTGCCAGTTCTAGAAATCTAAACAAATTACCTTTGCAAATACAAAACGATATACATCATAGGCTATTCATATTGGCATTATCTTTAAAATTAGCAATTTGGAAATTAGCCATGTCTATGAATAGGGGATGACTGAATACATTAAGGCACATCTGCACAATGAATCTGTATGTATTCCTCAAAATATGAGTAAAATCTTTATGTACTATCATGGAATGATCTCCAGCATAGATTGTTTCATGAAAAAGTCTAAAGGCAGTATATTATATATAGTATGACACCTTTTCTATCTGTGTGTACATGTACACACTTAAATGATATTTTAGCAGATAGAGATAAGATAGGTGTAATTCAAATTGGAAATTTACATATACACATATAATTTTATATTTTAATATAAATGCAAATATTCTTTATATTTATTTATAATTTTATATTCTTAATATAAATTATATGTATAAGTATATTTAGATATGTCCGGATCCATATCCATAGCAACAGCTACAACCACATCCACATCTATATCTGTGTCTGTATCTGGGTGTATCTACACTGAAATTGACGGAAAAAAATGACACTTCAGTGATAATGGTCACATCTAACATAAAAATCTTGGTTTCACTAAAGGAAACTAGGGATCTTTGGATAAATGACTTATTCCAGGTCACTGGCAGGTGTATCTTCTTAGGACAGGAAGAAAAGAGGAACACAAATATCAACAGAGTTTGGACAAAGATCCACAAACTACTTTGAAAGGATTTCCGCAGGTAAGTTTGAGATCATCTGAAAAAAATATAACAGGATTGTAACTATTTGTAATATTTTGATAAATAAAGTCATGAATCCATAGTTATATCCTTTAAAATATAGGGAAAAAATCACTTAAATGCTCTCATTGAAGAGATGGCTACTAAGATATATCATTGTGTTGAAAATTTGTAACAAAGGAGGATAACAAGCATTCTTTCTCTTTCTAGAGGAACTGTAGCACTCCCTAGTTGGTAGAAGAAATCTCTGTGTGTGTGAGTGAGTGTGTGTCTGTGTATGTGTTATGTTTTTAGCAAGAGTGAACAGAATACTTTTTTTTGAGAAGTATTTTGGAACAATTGTCCTTCTGTGCTTGTTAATAAAAATTTTGTTCAGTTCATTGTTGAACATAGGATGCTGATTTATTTTGGCATCTCATCATCGATGATCTTAAAATGATGGTAAAAATATTGCTATCTTAAAAAGTATCGCAAACTTCTGGAAAGCTTTTTCTTTGGCAGAGCCATTTTCCCAGAAATGGTAATATGGTATTGATCTTCGTTGTATTATAATGCTTAACTTTGTTTTCCACATTCATGAGTATTATTGACTTTATTGATACAACATTTAAAAGTATATTTGTGTACAATTGATAGATGGTAATACAGCTCAAGGAAGAAAATATAGTATTGAATATTTTGAATTCAACGTCAATGCTAATGGCATTATTTCTAACCATTTTTTATAGTTTTTGAGAAAATTTTTATTTATACTAAAGAAATATATTCTCAATAACAGGAACACTGCTTATTTAAGAGGTAATGAGTTCCAACCTCCCACATTCGATGTGAACATCATTATATAGAAAGAATACATAGAAATATTTCAAAAAATATTAAAATCAAAAGTTCTTGAAAATATACAATAAACTGTAATTAAAGAAACCAAGTATGCTATTCTGAAATGTAGCAAGTGTATTTGTATGAAATATTGCAAGTGTATTTGTACACGAACAGTAAAATCATTACTAAGAAGTAAATATAATAAATAAATTATAAATAAATAAATGAATACATATAAGTAAAGTAAAAATAAATAAAATCATAAGTAAAATTACTAATATTTAAGGATTTAAACAATGATAGTACATTTCTACATTGAACTTTGTCTTTTTAATAAAAATAAATCACATCTGATCTACTTTAAATTTTTTAATTTCATGATAACTATGCACCTTCTTTTGTTATAATTAATTTGTTAACTGCTTTACTGAGGTATAACTGACATAAAATCAACTGCACACATTTAAAGCATATAATTTGATATGTTTTTAATACGTGAATATACCTGTGAAGCATCACCACAAACAAGATATTGACACCACTCACAAAAGTTCCTTTGAGCCCCATTGTACTCCCTCCTTCCCTATCCTCCCCACACACTCTCCATCCTCAGGCAACCACTGGTCTACTTTCTTTCACTATAGATTAGTTTGCAATCTCTAGCATTTTATATCAATGGAATCACACAGGATGTACACATTTTTTTTTGTCTAGTTTCTTTCATTCAGCATAATTATTTCGAGATTCATCCATATTGTAATGTGTACCAATAGTTCATTCCTTTTTATTTAAATAGTACTCCATTGTGCATATGTGTATATGTGTATATATATCTGTATACATGTGGTTTGTTTCCAGTTTGGGAAATTATGAATATAGCTGCTATAACATCCATGTAATAGATCTATGCAGTTTTTGCGTAGACATATGCTTCCATTGTTTTTGAGTAAATATCTAGAAGTGGAATGAACAGGCTATGTGGGAAGTGGTAGAATGTTATGGTAGAAATAGTAAAGCAAACAAAAAAATATAAGGAAAACCGGAAAAACTCAATTTTCACTTACAATAAATATGGAGTAACAAAGAAGAAAATCAGGCCCTTAACCATGTGAAAACCCAGACTAAGTATATAAAACAATGGTTTTTGAAGATATTGGGCATAAGGCAATAAATGAGAGTGAGTCCTCAGAGACAGGAAATGAATGAAGTGAGCTCTTTGATGTCCCCAATTTACTGTCTGGAAAGAGAGTCCAGGTTACAGTACTGGAAGAGTAAATGCAGGCAGAGCCCAGTGTTCTGCCTGAGATGAGGAGATGGAGCTCAGATCCAGCAAGGCAAAATGGCCAGAGTTTTCATTGCAGATCTTTGGAGAGTTAGAGAACTCTGGAAATCTGCAGAGGATGGCCCCTCCAATGTTCAGTTCAGTACTAATCATCTTATGTAAATGAGAAAACATCTCAAGTCCAGGAAAAGCACCACACAAGATCAGAGAAGAACTTCCTGGAACTCCCAAAGACCAGAAATAGTTTCTGTTACCATCAGCAGAATAGAATACCTCATAATTCTAGGAACTTCAAGTAGATGACTCAAGAGGGAATTGCCTAATTAATGGAAAAAATTAGCCTAAACTAAAGCCTTAACTCGTTTTACCTAACAAACTTAAAAGCAATGCCCCATTACTATTTTCCCATACCTTAACATATCTTCATCCTAGAGAAAGGTCAAGAATATTTACAGGAGTGCAAAAGTATTCAGTATTCAAAAAGGCAAAGTTGATATAGCTTCACATCCAGTTAAAAATTACTAGTCATGAGGGGTCAGCCAGTGGTGTAGTGGTTAAGTTCATGCACTCCACTGTGGTGACCCAGGGTTCATGGGTTTGGATCCTGGGCACAGACCTACTTACCGCTCATCGAGCCATGTTGAGACAACATCCCACATACGAAATAGAGGAAGGTCAGCATAGATGTTAGCTTAGGGCCAATTTTGCTCAAAAAAAAAAAAAAAAAGAAGAAGAAGAGAAATACTAGTCATGAAAATAATCTGGAAATTATGCTCATAATTGGAAAAAATCAATCTATCAAAACTGACCCAGCAATGACAAAGATGATAGAATTAGTAGAAAAGGACGATAAAATGGTTATTATAAGTATGGCACAGGTTTAAGAAGCTACAGTAAAGATTGAACGTGCTAGGTAGAGACATGGAGGATATTAAAACATTTCAAATCATATTTATTAAAAAAGAAATTAATACCTAAAGGAACACACCACTGAATAAATAGTTATCTAATTTTATTCTTAAGCAAAGTAAATATTCTAAATGTGTGCAGTTAGCCAGTGTCATCAGTTGAATTTTGTCCCCCCAAAAGATGTCAAAGTCCTAACCTCCATACCTGTCAATGTGACCTTATTTGGAAAAAAGAGTCTTTACAGATGATCAAGTTAAGATGATGTAATTAAGGTGGACTCTAATCCAACCTGACTGTATCCTTAAAAAAAGAAGAAATTTATTTGGACACAAAGGCGGGCACACAGGGAGAATGTCATGTTAAGACGAAGGAAGAGATCCACTTAGTGCATCTACAAGTCAAGGAATGGCAAAGATTCGCCAGTGAACGTCCAGAAGCTAGAGGAGAGGCAGAGAACAGATTCTGCCTCACAGCCTTCAGGAGAAACCAACCCTGCTGACACCTTGATCTCAGAATTCCAGCCTTCAGAACTGTGAGATGATAAATTCCTTCTGTTTCCAGCCACCAGATTTGTAGGACTTTGTTACAAGAGCCCTAGGAAACTAACAAAATCAGTAAGTGGCTACTAAGCTAGATTTTTCAGCTCTCTGGATATGGAATTAAAGCTACAGATGTTTTAAATCATCCTACTTTTAGGACACAGTCAACAGATATTTAATTTATTTTAGTAGTTACATTGAGCTTATCTTGATGTCCTGTTTTTCATAATTCATTATCAGGCTTCCTCTGACTTTGTGTTCTTCATAATTCTTTGTCACTACCTCGTATGTTTGTTCCTGACAAGGTGTCTAACACATATGATTTGCCACATACTTCATCATTCCTCAGTAAGTTTAGATTAAGTTCATTTCCACATAATTATTCCCCCTTTTGATATTATTTTATAGTCTCAGATTTTCCATAAATTTGTATTGCAGTATTGATTTCTCTTTGAATTCTTCTTAATTTTCTATATACCCAACAATTCTAAAGCAGTACACATAATAAAGCAATGATTAATAACATAATAATATGAAGTAAAAAAATTGAAAAGAATATTAGTTTTAGGTGAAGAGCCTTTGAAAATATTACCAGTAATATATAGTTAAAGTAGATTCTTGCTTAGCTTCTGGTAAGAATTCTTCTTCATGATATAAACTGCTTTACAAATAATTGATGAGTTTTTGTAGCTTATTTTTCTAAGTGCTTTACAATTTGAGAATTATTCTTTAGTTCTTATTTTATATTTTCCCAATTAGATTTCCCAGTATACCTAGTGCATAATCAACATGAGGCTCTTGATAGTCTAAAGCTTTGATTCAAAAATTTTCTTGCATGGCTCAATATATTTCTTATAAATATTCATCAATTGTGTAAACTTTTTTTTTTAAATTCCTACGGGTTAAACCAGACCCAACAGAAATGGTCCCATCTTCCCAAATAATGTTTCCAATAGGTTTATTCCACCAAGCCCACTATCCGTTAGTGAAGTTCATTAAGGGATACTTGTTGGAAGGTACATACAGAACTGTTAGATTAGTAGGAACAGAATTGAGTTTGTTCCCAACCTTAGGGAAAAATTCAGCCAAGTGGCCATTTCTTACATCTGCTTTTGTCAGTAGTAACATCTGAATTCAAGTCAGGTAAATCTCTTTGAATGTCAAGCACTCATCTAACATATTTGTTCCATATCTTCATAGGAAATAGCATATATCCTTTAGTACAATTATATTGGTTTGATTTTTCAGCAGCTTCAATTAGCAAATGACAAATTTCAGCTCTTCTATCTATAGTATGATCAATCTTCTTACATCTTCATCTAATCTCTCCACAGATAATACCACGCCCAATAACCAAGTGTTTCCGTAGTACAACCCTTCAGTTCAGCACTAGTAAATATATCCTATAGTTATTGGATAGTTATTTGTTCTATGGTTATAGACATGAGGGCTTGTGACAATTCTATTGCTACATTTTGTTAGGACAGTATTTTATCCCAACCTGTCCAATTCCAAATTCTTTCCAATTTCCTTCTAATTTTGTCTCTGCTGCCATACTCCATATTACGCTATGATTCCATCCTGCTTGAATCTGAATTACATGTTTCTGTAATTGCCCCAGTGTACCAAGTTTGTCAATATTTCTGTATCATAGAAGATTATAATTCTAGTCCTGGTTCCTATCCCCCCAATATAGTATTTAATAGGTGCCTTTTAGTTTAATCATGACCCCATTTTAGTCCCTCTGTAAAAATTTTTCATAATGAGAAAGGCTATTGCGTACAAGTAGAATTAAATCAAATCACATAGTGCAATCATTAAGAGATAGTCGTTTAATTAGCCTAGAGGCCTGAAGTATGGGGACTGGAGATTGCCAGGTTCTAAACAGGATAGAATCATTATCACAGAAAACTGCATTTCAGGCCTTTTGGAGAAATCAATTCATCATTTGGACCGGAATATTTTTCCATTTTCCATTCATCTTGAGTTTTGTTGAGTCACCCTAAATGACTAAAATATGCAGGAAGCAGTTCAAGTCCTAAGGTAATGGTCAGAGACTTTCAATTTCAGTACCCTTGTTTTTTTAGCTCAATTAGTTAATAATTCCTTCCTACTGGTACATTCAGGAACATAACGAGGGATGAATTCGAGTGTATTTACGAACATTTGGTTACTATTGATCTCAGACTGTGGGAAGATTGAGTTTTCTGTTTATTCCAAATTTAAACCATCCAATCATTTGTATTAGAGGCCAAATATAGAGGTTTCCTGAGCTTTCATCTTATATTCAGGACAATTTGTAGTTGAAGTACTCTGTTTTAAAAGAAGAAGGAATAATATTATAAGCTCCATATTTGGATAAAATGAAATACAATAAATATCAAAATTATTATTACCAGGGTAATTTCTTTTAAATTAACAAAATTATTGATCTTGCCTACAGTAAGTACATTACAAAGTCTTTACTCTTCAGCTTGCGTGTTATTGTAAGCTACTGCCTAGAGAGTACAGCCTTAATATCCTTATAGGAAGTTGCCGCTCACTCAGTCAGAAGTACTGTTCCCAAATGTGACACCTATGTCCAGTTGTGTTTCTCCTTCACCTTGTTAGCAATGTGAGTTATTGGCAATATCCGGCAGGGTACTTCCTAGTGCAGTGACGATCCATTCTGTTGTTGGAACACCTTGTTGTAGACTTGGTCTCCTGGTCAATATCAATAAAGCAGCTCCTCAGGAAAATTTTTACAGCATCTGGCCATCCCATGGTTAAATGAACATAGGAAAAGAAGCAAACATTTAATTATTTCATCTATGAATATTTTAATGGTATCAGGTAAGGGGGTAGGTTTAAATCCTAAATTTGTAGATCTTTCAAAGATTAATTCAAAGGAAGATACCATGATGGTAGACAGAGTTCACTTTACTTTAATAAAACCAATGGTAAAGCTATGGGTTACCATAAGCCAGTGCCTTGACATAATTTAGTAATAAAATTCTTTAGAATACAGTTCATTTATTCCACTTGTCCAGAAGACTGGGTATGATAAAAAAGTGTGGGAGGTTATTATTATTTGTATGTAATACAGAGCCCCTGAATTACAACGAAAATGAAATGACTTCCCCTTTAGAATGTAAATGTTCAAGAACTTTAATTTTTGCAATAATATAATTCAGTAAGGTTGTGATCACCATTTGAGCTTCTACGTTAACTAATGGGAACACTTCTGGCCATACAGACATCAGGCAGACTCTTACTAAACAATCTCTCTTACCTTCGGATGGTGGAAGTTCTATAAAATCCATCTGCCACCGTGTCTCAGGTAATGTTGGCCTCAGTGGGCTTCCTTGACTTATTTTACTCGTTACTGGTAAAGATTTTCTCTGACAGCACACATTTGTGTTGTTTCCAGAATTATTTGGTCCTTATTATAAATGTGGTAAGATTCCAAGGATTTCAGTAATTCCTTTTGTTTGAATGAGTTTTCAGTGGCATTAAAAAGCCATCCAAACATACAACAACTTAGGTCCAAGAATCAGGTAATTCTCACGTCTCCATGGTTCTTCTCAGCTCCCCTTGATTTTCAATTTTCTAATTCTTTAGAAGTCATATATTTCCATAGTTGTGAATAGCAGTGCATAGATAGAAGTAATGGGAATTCAATTTCCCTAGTACAGAATTTAGTATCCCTTTTTGCAGCTTAGTCTATACATTTATTTCTTTTAGATATTTCTTTTTGTTGTCTGGTATGAGCTCCATAATGAATACATATCTGTTGAGGAAGTTTCAAGGATCCTACTAAATTGTTATTTTCCTATGTGATATTTTAGTTCCCAGTGATGTTAGGAAGCCTCTATTCTTACAAATTTGGTCCATAGCATGACAGACCCCAAATACATATTTACTCTCTGTACAAATATTCACTTTAAGAGTGCTAGGTAATTTAACTGCTTGAATAATAGCCATGAGTTCCACCACTTGGGCTGATTTATGTTTGGGAAAACATATCCTTTAATACCCCATGAGCACTGACTACGGCATAAGATGCTTTTCTATTTCCCTGTGTATTTCTCACACAAGATCCACCAGTGAACAGTGTTAAGTCAACATTGGGAATAGGAATATCAGATAAATTAGGTAAATCAGACTGCAATCAAGTGTCTTTGTCTATGATTGTGAGGCAGTCATATTCTGGCACGGTCAGGGTCTGGCAACAGAGTAGATGGGTTCAAACATTACGGCTGCCTAAAATAACATTAGGATTATTCAATAAGGATTGCTCAGAGTTAGTCTGGCAGCACAGTGACAAGTGTTGTCCCTTATGAACTTGTAAAATTGCAGTAACAGCATGAGGTACATTTAAATGTTAGATGTCCCAGAGTTAAAGCCTGAGCCTTTGCAAGGAGAAGAGAGGTTAATTCCACTGCTCATACACATCTTGGCATTCCCAAAACAAGAGAACCCAGTAATACAGAAAAGTAAGCAACAGGCCTAGATTCAGGGCCTAATGTTTGAGTAAGCATACCACTAGCAGCTCTCTT
The DNA here is from genome assembly GCF_021613505.1 of Equus quagga. Classification (NCBI taxonomy): domain Eukaryota; kingdom Metazoa; phylum Chordata; class Mammalia; order Perissodactyla; family Equidae; genus Equus; species Equus quagga. The sequence goes on along the minus strand of NC_060275.1, from coordinate 43,109,707 downwards.
ATTCTTATAACAGAAAAGATGGAACAGTTTATTAAAGTTAGGAACAACTAATACAGGTGGGGAAACAATGGCTATTTTAAGAGTTTGAAAGACTTCATTTTCTTTCGTCCACAGTAAGGGTTCTGGTGTATCATTGCAACATCTCAGTGAGAAGTTCAGCCTCTGTAGAAAAGGCAGAATTCACCAGCCCCCCAAATCAGTGGAATTCTATTATAGTTGTTCATATGTTTGTTTTTGTTTTGTGATAAATTGCTTTGTAAAATTGGCTGACCAGGATAGAACTATTTTTCATTCATTGGTTGATAACAAATATTCCAAATACTTAACTTCAGTTTGACAGATTGCAATTTATCTAGAGTCTTTTTGTCCTTGGCAGGCTAAAAATTTTAGGAAAGCCAAGTGATTTCTTCAAAGTATATAAGATATTATCCACTATCAACAAAGCATCCACATAGTGAATAAGATGAGCAAAATTTTTTTATATTCTCTTGTTAATGTCTAGAATATATACTAGCTGAATCTCTGAATCACAGAGGGATCTATTGCAAAAATATTGCAAGACACCACAGGTGAACACATACAGGAACCTTGATTCCTTTGGCAAAGATATAAAACAAGAAGCTTAATAGAACTTAAGCCTATTACAAAAAAATATTTATTTGATGCAGGTACAGAAGTTAAGGCAGCAACAAGGTTGGGTACCATAGGAATCAGAGGAATCAAGCTTTTATTTATTTCTCTAAGATCTTAAAGAAATGTATAGGCAGGCCAGCCTTCCTTGTTAAATCCTTTTTCTTTTATCACAGGTCAACATCTCTTTATGCTATTTTTCTAGCTCTCTAATTACAGATTCTATTTCTTATATTTGAGCTAGAGAGAGGATATTATTTCACTCATGACCATGGCTTTGTTTTTTTTGGTATAAGCTATAACAATGGGATTGATATATTTTATTAAACTAGTATAATTTGTAAGGCCCATAAAAGTGGATGTATTTCTTGTAAGTCAGGTTTAAATATCAGATGAGACTGCCGCTCTTCTCTGTCCTCCATTTTGTTTAAAAAGGCACATATTTACCATGTCAGGTACCTTGCATTACAGGAGCCACAAAAAAGCTCCAACTAGAGTACAGGATACCGTAGACCTTAGTGTACAAAGAAGGCCCTTCCCAACAGGTAAATAGGAAATCAAGATACAAGAGAAAGGCATGATCCTTTAGCAGAGAACATATTTGTACGAGATCGGAGGAGAAAGAACGGGTAGAAAGTTGACCAGATTACCAGTATTAGGAAGGAGAGAGGTGACACGGCTGTGGAGTCTACTGGTATTAAAAAGATGATGATGTTATAAAATACTTTATTTCAAAGATTCAACAAGTTAGATAAAAAAGGACAATTATTTGAAAATACAAACTCCCAAAGTTCACTTAAGACAAAATTGATAACTGGAATAGCCCTTATGTTTGTAACTAAAAACCTTTCCACAGAAAACTCTAGGTGTCATTGATTTCACTGGTGAATTCAATCAAATATTTAAGAAAAAATACTTATAATTGTGCAATTTCTAGAAATACTCTTCCAACTGAAATTGTGGAAGTACTCCCCTCTCATTCTATTCATTACTCTTATGCCAAAATAAAGTCATTACAAGGAAAAATAAATTTTTAAATATATAGACGAATACCCCTCATGACCATAGATACAAAAAATCCTTAACAATATTTTAGCAACTAGACTACAACGAGATATATAAAAAACAATATTTAATGACAAAATGGGGTTATCCCAGGAAGGCAACATTGGTTTAATGTTAGAAAATGAATGTAATCTCACATTAATCAATGAAATAGAAAACTGTATGGTCATCTCAGTGATGCATTTGACAAAATCCAACTTATAGTTCTGATCACAATTCTTAAAAGAAACAAACAAAAAGTAGCAAGAGAATTAAACTTGCTAAACCTTGCAAAAGACATCTACAAACTAAAAAACTACAGCTGGTAAAAGTCTGAAAGCATTCCCCTAAGATCAGGAACAAGCATAGAATGTCCAATTCAACATTCAAATGGAGGTTTTAGTCACTGCAATAAGGAAGGAAAAAAATTAAATTAAATCCATGCAAATTGAAAATAAACTGTCAAATTGCTTTTCAAAGTGGTTTTACCGCTTTACAGTTCCATCAGCTGTCTATGAGAGTTTCAGTTCTTCAACAATCTTACCAGAATTTGGCCATTCTAATAGATGTGTGGCGATATTTCATTGTGGTCTTATCTTGTATTTCTCTAATAACCTATGAAAATGAACATCTGTTCATGTACTATTAGCTATTTGTGCATCTTAGGTGAAGTGTTTTGTCAAAAATGATTAATTATTTTCTTAATGAATCTTGATTATGTATCTAAGAATTGCCTAAGTCCAAAATATTTTCTCCTAGATTTTTTATAATTTTTTGTGTATAATCTATTTTTAACTAATTATTTAGATACTGTGAGTGTCGATCAAAGTTCTGATCTTTTGTGGTTTTTTTCTCATTTGCATATGGACATCCAACTTTTCCAGAACCATTTGTTGAAAAGACTATCCCTTTTCCACTACATTGTGCTTTCACCTTTGTGAAAAATCAATTGTCCATTTAAATCCCCATGTATTTTTGGACTGTCTAGTCTGTTCCATTGGTATATTTTATCTATCTACACAAATACTGTTCCCTTATTATCCTTTCAATATTTACAGAATTTGCTGTGATGTCACCTTCCTATTCCTGAAATTAGTACTGTGTCTTCTCTCTGTTACTCATTGATTAATCTGATTAAAGTTTTACCCATTTTATTGATCTTCTCAAAGCATTAGCTTTTAAATTATTCATTTATTCTATTGTTTTTGTTGTTCCATTTTCTATTTCATTGGCTTACCATCTGGTCTTTAGTATTTCATTTCTTCTACTTTTGGATTTATTTGCTCTTTATCTTCCAGTTTCTCAGATCGTAAGTTGAGGTCACTGATTTAAGATATCTTCTCTTTTAATGTAGAATTTTAGTGCTATAAATTTCTCCCTAACTAATGCTTTATATTAAATTTATTATATATTTATATTCTGTGATTTGTTATTTTATTGGTTGACTTAGGGTTTATAGTAAATGTCTTGACCTTATCACAGTCAGTCTTCAAGTGATATTTTAATACCTCATGTTTAGTATGAGAAGTTTAAAGTAGTGTACGTCCATTTATTCCCTTCCAAACTTTATGCTATTGTTATTATTCATTTCATTTTCTCTGTTATAAATCCCATACTGCATCTTTATTATTTATATGTAGAGTTAATTATTTCTTAGAGATTTAATAATAACAAAAAATGTTATACGTTTACACGTATACTTATTTTTACCTGTGCTCTTTCTTCCTTTGTGCAGATTGATGTTTCCTTGTGGCATAATTTTCCTCTTAGCAGAAATGCTTCAACGTCGCTTGTAGTGTAGATCTACTGCTTAGGGATTTTCTTGGTTTTCGTATGTCAGAACAGTCTTTATTTTGACTTCTTTTTGAATTACATTGTGACTTAATATGAAATTCTAGATTGATAATATTTTTCTTTCAGTACTTTGACATTGCTCTAATATCTTGCCACTTGCCTTATTTCCAATAAGAAATCTATTTCATCCTTATCTTTGGTACTATGTACATATAATACCTTCTATCTCTGAAGACTTTGAACTACTCTCTTTATCATTATTTTAAGAACTTTGATTATGATGTGCATTGGTGTGATTTTAGTAATGTTTGTTGCACCTGGTGTTTGTTGACCATGCTGTAATTTTGGGTTTACATTTTTCATTAAATTTGGGCAATAGTCCTCTGTCATTATTCAAATATTTTTGCCCCCCGCCTTAAGGGTTACCAATCACAACTGTATTAGACCCTTGATGTTTTCCCACAGCTGACTGACTATCTACTTTTGTTTCTCTGTCTGTTTTTGTGTTTGAGCCTATCTTCTCTCTGTGCTCCATTTTGGATTGTTTGTATTGCTGTGTATTTAAAATCGCCAATCATTTATTCTACAATATCTAACCTATCCTTAGTGATCTCTAGTTATTTTTATCTCAGCAATCATAAATTCTAGAAAGTTCCTTTCCATTTTTTTAATAATCAGCATGTCCCTATTTAATTTTTTGAATGTACAAAAATCGTTTCAATAACTATTTTTAATGTTCTATCTCTGTCTCCATTCTAATATCTGTGTCAGTTCTTGGTTGGTTTTTATTAATTGCTTTTCTCCTTGTCATAGATAATATTTTCCTGCTTTTTCCATGCCATTTTCTTTTGTTTTCTGATGCCAGATTTTATGAATATCTTCTTGGGTGCTAGATTTTTTTTGATTACCGTAAATTTTCTTGAACTGGATTCTGGAATGCCGTTAAATTACTTGGAGACAGTTTCATCTTCTCAGAGATTTATTTTAATATTTGTGAGGTGTTACTAGAGCATTGCTATGTCTAGGGAAAATTATTCCCCAATGCTAAGGTAAGACACTTCTGATTACACTGTTCAAAGCCCTATAGATCATGAGCTTTCCATTCAGACTAGTGGGAACAGGTGTTTTTCTTGGATCTTTGTGACAGCCAGGCACTGTTATCTCTTTTCAGATAGTTCTTACGCCTGCCTCACATGCATGTGCTGCTCAGTAATTACCTGCTTATTCAAGGGCACTCCTCTGCAGATCTATGGTATTCTCTCTCTCCTCTTTAGTACTCTGTCCAGAAACTTTAGACACCTTGGTCTCCCCGGACTTTCAGCCCCAGCTCCTCAATCAGGAAGTTTGCTGGGCTTTGCCTGTGTTGCCATCCCTGTGCTGCCACCTGATATCACTCATAAGGTAGGAAGCTCGGCAATCACAGGGCTGAACTTTTTTGTGTCCCATTTTTTAGAGATACTCTGAACTCCATTGTCTAATTATCTAGGTTATTGAAAACGACTGTTTCCAATACATTGTCCATTTTTGCTTGCTTCAGTTTTTATAAATTGCAAACCAGAATATATCTTTCTGCATCTACAAATCTCTGTCATATTTTCTTTGGACAAAGAAATATTCTAGATAGCTATAATACTGAGAGGAAATTGTGTGGTGAACTGCTGAACACTCAGCTCTGCCAGCAATGATAGTCCTGAGTTGAGATTGATGATCAAATGCATTAGACACAATAGCTTTTACCCCAGACAAGTTTATCTAACTTTACAAAGGATTTAGAATAGGTCACAGCAGGAATAGCGACAGCACGGCAAAGTTCTGGTGACTCTCAGGCACAACGTCCAATGTCCTCCACTTTGTACGTGGGATGGATAAGGTCACAAGTCACAAAGCTTGCAGGGTGCAGACCACCTCAGAAAAGCAATAAACTCTGGGGTCCCTGAAGCTTTTATGCTTCCTCAGAGGTATGCAAATAGTACCCATTTTCTAGTATAGCTTAATATAATTAGTTACCAGTTACGAATCTTCCACTGCTCTTTCAAAAATCAATCAGAAATAAACTACACGTTCTTTTTTGGTACAGAGCGTTTGTCTTAGACCTAATATACTCTGATAAATCCATTGGGTTAGTGTTGCAAGAATGATTCAAAGACTTTCCTGAAGCTAAAGGCAGGGGTATAGACCACTTGTTAATCCTTTCCTTACAGATACCTTACCCAAAGTTTGCCTATTATACCATTTATTTATAGGGACTCATTTACATTTCATTATGCCATTCTGAACAATTGGTAGTTAGCCTTGTACATAGAATAAAGGGAATATCTAAATCAAGGGTTAAATGGTGGTGGTTGAGATGAGAATGGAAGGTGGGGGGAATATATTTTTCTTCCATATTATTATGGCTTCATGGATTTCTATATCAATGTCCTTGGAAGTAAATTCCTACATATACTGGAGTGACAATTTATGGCATTTTGTGACTCTAGAAATTGGTAATCAATACTCTCCATTGTTTGGAATACACAAATCATTTCAGAATATCAACAACTCATTTTTCTAACAGTGTTACACATTTGTAGATCACCTATTATGCACAAGACACTGTACTCTGTATGTATCTGAAGACACTGTAATCTGTAACTGGTTAGGTAAATTAAAAATTATTAATAAGGCTACAGTAATTCCTTCCAGTCTCACATAGGTGGAGTAGCATACTGTCCAATGGAACTTAACTGACTCATAACTTATTTTCCAACCTACTGAACCAGAAGGTATTGTTCATCATGTAAATATTATTGTTGAATATAACGCATAAACTCATTCTCTTTGATAGACTGTAAATACACTTGGATACTAAAGCCTTTTGCAATTAATATAATCAAAATTTATTTGCTATGTACCAACTGAGGTTTTTATGTCAGCTATAAAATGAGAACAGTAACCTCTACACGTGTCCCCCACAAATAGATGTGATAATCAATTGAAATCGTATATGCGGATGAGCATTGTAAACCTACTGCTCTGCCTTAAAAGAGGGAGGAGCCAAATAACTACTAGGTTGTTTCCATATTTAAGACTGAAATGGAGAATCTGAACAATTATTTATAGTATTAAAGTTGCAATCCTATTATTATTAATCACTTTCATCAAATTCCTTAGTCGTATATTAGGCATAAATAATCTGATTTCACTTCAATTTTAAGTTGTATTATAATAGCCTTTATGATATATTGATCCTATAGGATTACTTCTCTATATTATATTATGTAATTCAAAACTTAAGAATAATCCTTTTATGTTAATAATATGACAATTTTATATGACTCTTTACTTATAAATTTATGTAATTCCAAGGTATTAGGGAAGCTAACATAAAAGAGAACAAAAATCTTGGCTTAATATCTTAGAAATTACTTGTAATTCAAAGCATGCTGTTGCAGAATAGAGTTATAAAAATATTAGAAATAAAAAATTCATTGTTAAATTATATTAAACAGAGAAATGAATTAGCTTCAAAGCATTTTAAAATTAAAATAATTTTAAATATAAATCAGAAGAAATTATAGACAATTTCTACTTCCCTGGAAGGTATTCTAACTTTGTTCTTTTCATATTCACTATGAATGACAATCCTTTTGATCTTTTAGCTTATTAGAACTTCTTATCAAATTTCATTCACTTATGGAAGGTTTATCTTATGTGAGTCTGTAAATTAAATTTACTCTTCTACTGCAAATGATCTGCTTTCAAAATAATGCAACGACTATTTGTGTTACTATTCACTGAGCAAACATTTATTGACCACCTCTCCCACTACGTGCCAAACAACAAAGTAGAAAATGAGAATACAAAGGGAAGGAGAGTTTTGAGCTAAATTAATCCATAGGCTCATTGTGTTCACAATGTACCAATTACCTGGATATTACTGAAGACAAATGAAACCTGCATATGAAGAACAGTTAGAGCTAGACATCGTGTTTAAACCACACAGTAAAACAGACAGAAATTAAAAATGGAAATATATTTTGCTAGCAACAAATTCAAGTATGAGATAAGAAAGCAAATGCAAAATCCTTGTGTGAGCAAACAGAGGGGAATCGAGATCTTACGACCACTTTTTGTTTGGAAAGTACAGGACTATCAACAGACACACTCAGTACGACATTGTGACTAATCCTGGGCTAAAGCAGACGGTCCACTTGCTCCTGGCCACGGACAGGATAGAACAAGAACTGCCTTTCACTAAACACAGGGTATAAGCTGGTATCTCTTCTAGCTGAGGTAAGTGGTAAAGACATGATTATCATAGTTATTTTTTAAATATAATTTGATTAGCAGAGTTTTTCATATTGAGTCTAAAAATAGTATTTTATTATAAATATCTAAGACTTTAAAAAAAACTTAATGGATACATATAAGTGATGAATTGCCAAAATCTGAAAAGATTTTTCAAACGCTAGGAGAGTCAAAACCGCTTGACAGCGAATGACTTGACTCTTTTTACCCCTTGCGTATTGAGGGAATTGTCTGGGGAGGACAGAACTGAATAGCCCAATTTTTCTTTCTTTTTTTTTCCCCTAAATGGCGATCTACAGTAAATCTTACACCAGCAACTAATTGAAACTTTTGTAGTCAATATCCAGTAAAGGAAAAGCACTTTAAAAGGACATTCCACACGGCATGGTGACATTACTGATGAATTACTGTTTTTCAGGTCTCTCTCGGATACTTCCCTAAACAATGTGGAAATCTTCTAAAATATCAGTAAGGTCAAGCACTGTCTGACCTACCCTGTTAGTTTCTACCTGTGGTATTATAGATCTAATAAGAAATATTAACCTGAGTTTTCCCCAATGAGGTATGCAGTAAAACGAAGAAAACAATTACAATTCTTTCAGTGTTATGGTGAAATAGTAGTTCAGTAGTTAGAAGAGTTAGAAGAATGATCAGAAAACTGACTAAATGTCTATCCTCCAGGATGACAATTCAGCAGCATTTTGTGTTAAAAAAAGATGATGATAATAAATAATAGATAAATATATATACATATACATATATATATATATATACACACATCTGACAATCTTCTTGGATAAGAAACTAAGATTCTTAGCTCTCAGTTTACTTTTCTATGAATGAGAGGGCTGGATTGGATATAAAGATAATTTCCAAGTGAAGATTATAAGATTCACTCCTTGTATTCAGAGATTATAAAAATAAAGAATTAATAATAACTCAAGTGACTATAATGTAATATTTCAAAAGAACATTTAAAAAAATGAATGACCATTGTGATGTGAAGAAGACTTAGTTGCTACTGAACGTTATTCCATACAATTTTGTTGGCTAATACTAATAAAACTAGTTCTGCTAATATTAATTTATTTAAAATCTGAATGTATTTGAAAGAACTAGTGACACCTGCTCTAAGTCACACATTCTTAAAGCATGGAAGAGAATCTTATTATTTAAAATCACTTTCTGCCCAAAGAACGATAATAAGTAATTGTTTTAGACAATGGCACTGAGTTACAATTTCATTGTGCAGTCATGCATCGCTTAACAACAGGATAACTTCTGCAAAATGCTCTATTAGGCAATTTTGTCCTTGTGTGAACATCATAGAGTGTACTTACACAAATCTAGATGGTGCGGCCTACTACATACCTAGGCTATGTGGTACTAATCTTATGGGACCACCATCCTATATACAGTCTTTTGTTGACTGAAACATCATTTTGTGGTGCATGACTATATTTTGATTATGATAATAATCACTGAGTTAAAAGAGATATTTCATCATTACTCACTGTTTGTTTATTCCATAAAGAAGTTTTCTCAATGAGCTAACAAAAACCTAATGTACAAGTTGGCCACACACACACACACACATTTTCTGATGGATAAATACTTGCTTCCATCCGTTACTGAAAAGACACATGCTATTTCTAGATAGTACAGTTTACCAGCAAATGTATTCTGTCATATCATTTAGTAGTGAATTTATATATTGTGCTAAAAAGAAATAAAATTTTCAGGTAGTGCAGGGAAACATACCATTGAAATATATGACGGCACTGACAAATTAATCTTCCCCGAAGAGAGGTACTTCTAAACAGAGCATCCCTCAGGAGCTGTGAGACTGACTAGCACTATTTCTTCACAGCATTAGCTGAAGAGAAGCATTTTTTTGGTGACATTGGTGCTCCACTCCACCTGTGCGCAGCAGCTGCTAGGTGGACTCTTTCAAAGAACAACCTGTGACCTACACACCTGGAACCAACCCATGGACCCAGCAATTGTTGTTGGGTCTAGTTAGGAAATGGATACCTAAGAAAACTAGCCAGGGTAGAGAGTTGGGGAAGAGGGTGTGATGGGAACTGATTCATTTAACTTATCATTAGCCAAAAATCTATTGACTCACCAAGAAGAAAACATAACTGGCGTAAAGATCGTTTCTCTTATGCATATGTTCATTCCCTTTGCTTAATAGTATTTTATGGGTAATTGTATAAGCTGATACCCAGTCATTCATATTTATTAATATCATTTCTCACAACTCTCATAAAAGGATAGCAAAACTACCATCATCCTTTTAGGTTATTATAGATGTTGCCCCACTATGAGTGGGGCACTTAAATGTCTGCCAATGGGAATAATTTGCATATTTGTTACCAATTTTGTTAATGATTATCTTGCTTTTTTTAAAGCTTATCATATTGGATTCAAGAAAACTTGTCTTTTTATAAGAGTCTGTAAATATAGTAAACTTAGTGTTCAGTAAGATATTTAATACGAACTTTGGAGTCAGAAAGAAATATATTTGAATTTGCCTTTGGCAATTTTAGCTGTGTGATCTTGGGGAGAGAATTAAGTGTTAGTGACTCAATTTTCCCATTTTTAAAGGAGAATAATAATACCTAGACCATAGACTTTTTTGAGATGATCAAATCAATTGACAAAATAAAAATTAATTGACAAACACAAATATTTGTAATAGTACCTACAATGTAGTAAGCAATAATGTAAACACATGTTTAATGAGATCAGCCATTTCTTGTCACATCTAGTTCTTCTCTAAGATATTCTAATCTGATAACATATAATTAATTAATTTTTCCTTGTATTAAGAACACCAGAAAAGATTTCTAAAATGGTATTCTTGTTCTTGTAATCAATAATTTCCATAGATATGCTCTGATTTGGTATATCATATCACACTGAAAATTAAATTACTGTTTATTTCTGATATTTTTCATAGACTCATATTTTTGATGTTTTAATTTATTTCAGAATAATCAGTGATTTGTATGGACCTACTGTTGCCAATAGTAAGAGCAGGTGTATTACTTCCCTTTGAAAGTTTCTAGAATTTCCACCTCAAAGAGAGAGGGTAAAGGCCAGATTGATAAGCAACTCTCTTAGTCATATTTCTAATGTCTAGTCCAGTCACTTTAGCTCTTCTGGACTAATGTTGGACGTCCTCACACCCTCATCATCTAATGCTCTGATTGATATTCAGGAATGAGGACATGAAAAAGCTGAATTCCCAGTATATGGCACTAATAGGGTTTCCCTGCCTCCAGCTTTACCTACAGAACTTTACTTCATTCCCAAGGTATGTCAAAGCAAATCTTTCCACACTCTGTCATTTGTGGAGGTTTCTATTTCTGAAAACTTAATGAAGTGGAAATACTGATGGTGGAAAACGCGGTGTAGCAGCACTTATCTTGAGATTTTGGTTGTCCACACTGTGGTTGCTATAGAACCTATTGCTGTTGCTGCTGATTCAACAGGACAGTGTTCATTCCTCTCTACTTTATTTAATGCTGGAGGGTTTTCTCCATTTCATGGGACAAAACACGGGTCTCTAGCCAATGGCTGATCAGCTCAGTCATACTATCTCAATGGAATGAATTCTTTAACATTGAAGATAAGCAAAATCCTCAAAATAGCTTCTGATATTGCTACGAATATTAGTGATTTCTGAATTTTATCAATATTTTAGAAAGGATTCAGGAGAAATTTCTTCTGAGATGGCTGTATTGATGCTGTTTGAAACAAGAAGAACCTTTTGGTTGTCCTTACAAATGCCATGAGTGAAACTTTTCCACTGGTATCAATACCAGGTATAGCTAAAAAGCTTTGGGAAAAACTCTGTGTGTGTGTTGTTGCCTAAATATAGTTTATTTTGGATCTTCATGAACGTTTAAATGAAACTGCTCTTCTATATTTATAATAATACTTTTTAATCAAGACAAAAACACTGCATAATTGGCTATTATTTTTCTTTAGTATATTAGCATTTATTATAAACTTTAAATATTTGAGGATTTTAGGAGAAAATAGACATTTTAAAATGTGTTTTCAGTGTGTTTGTGTGCAAATTAAATTTGTATTGGTGTAAGGATTAGGGAAAAAATAAGATGAAAAATTATTTGCACGAGGTATGATGGTAAGCAATTTTGCCACTACTGTCCTCCTAGTAACGTCTCCTTTTTTCTCTCCCTGCTCAGTAACAGAGATTTGTGTTTTTTTAACCCCACTGATTTTGGTGGCTCTATATTCTGAGAAGCCCGTGTGAACTGCCCTTGAAATAAAGGTAAACAGAGGAAGTATTTTGAGAAGTTGCTGCTTGCCTTGGGTCTCTCAGCTTGAAGCAAAATATAGTCTCCTGAATTCCTGTATTTTCTTCTCTTAGTCTGTAACAGCTACCGATCAACTGGGAGCAAGATTTGGAGCAGATAGTAAATGTAGTGTGTTCTGCATGCAAACTGACAAAATGTTTAAGGATATGGGCATCAGGATCAGATAGATTGATTTTAATTCTTGGCTCTGAAAATTATTAGGTTTATTTTATCCATATTTTACTCAACAAAGATCAGCTTCTGTTGTTGCTATTGCTTTCATTTTTGTTGTGATAATTTTCTCTGATTGATTTTTGCCAGGCTGATATAAAAAGGAAATGGTTGGTGTCATTAATTATGTGTTTACATTATTACATACTATATGCCAGGCCTTATTACCAACATTTATATGTGTTAATTAAGTTGATTTTGCCATGGTTCTACCTCAACCAGTAGTCAACTCTACAAAATGTATGATGCATACTATGGATTCTACAAGAGTGGCCCACAAAGAGGCCCTCTTCCTAAAGACAGTGGAGGAGGTTTGAGAATTTCTAATCACAACTTGGGCCTTAGAGAATTTATACTAAGCAGCATCTCCCTTCACAGTCATTGAAGAAAATGTATATCGCCTTTCAGTGACCTTCAGTGACTACTTTGCTGAGGCACACTCCTGGGAAAGGCAGTTGGAGCAAGAAGAGATCAAGCGATTGTGCTGTCACCTCTCTCAGAGGAGGAAGCCTCCAAGGCATGTAAGATGAGCTGCTCAGTGAACTGGAATAGAAGTCCACTCTCATATTCTCCATGCATAAATATTAATTGGAAAAGGTATTACACTTTTATTTTCATTTATTATACTTCTCTCTCTTCTGAGAAGATAGCTAGTATGGTTATTAATAATTTCAGAAACTCTAGAATATTTTCAATAAATGACAGCACAGACATCTGTACTTGGATTCAACTGTATGACAACGTTGGTTCAGCACTCTCTGAGTGTGAACTTCTTAGAGATTATCCAGTTGCATTGTTAGGATTTGATCTCTCAGTCACTGTACCTAGTGTAAGTTTTTTGTACTATCATACAGACAGCAAGAACTGATGGGCAAGCTTAGGTCTCTCTCATAAGGACTTTACTCAACTTAGATCCTTGACTATTTTTACATGTTTCATATTTAAGAGTCTCCTCTCTCTTAGTTATGAAGCATATAAGAAATTTCCAGCACATTCAGTAAAGAGGATCAACAAATAAGAAACATAATTATTTCTCAGTTTGGCCATCGTGATTACAAAAATAGAGATGGACTTGACATATATCCACTGCCAGGAAAATTTTACAAATCCTAAAGTTTTGCTCAAGTAGAGTTCTTACAGAAGCCTTGTGAAATGACTCATAGCCTGGCATAAGTCTATCCCACAGCAGACCAGGACTACTCCCACAATTGAACATCATTCTATGAGAGTTTGAAAACCATGAAATGTCATATCCACAGTGCTGGAAGAGAATGAAATGTGATGCTGAGCTCTGAGGAATGATGATGAATTAGACAACTAAAAGCCTTGATATGTCTTTGTAGTTTAATGGTAACACATTTACAGTTCTTAAAGAAAATTCCACCATATAGTTTTTGAACAAACCTCTATGAAACCAGGTAATGGTTATTCCTAGTAACACTCACTTCTTGATTTTAAAAATTTTGTCCAAAATACACTTTAATGAGAGAAAATTTCTTTCCTGTAGTAATAACATTATTAACCAAGGAACATTTGAAAATAACAAATCATTGACACAAGCATTCCCAAAAGAAACAAACAAGCATGAGTTTTGAATTTCACGCAGACATATAAAAACTGGAGCTAGAAGCAAACCTCAGTATTGATTTCCTAATGTTCTGGTTTTAAATAAAACTACTACATTTTTGTGGTCATCTAAGTCTCAGTAATGTTCTATTTTACATCTTATTTCTTTTTCCCCTCAATAGCTGTGTATGCAAAAATATATGGAAAAAGAGGTAGAGTTTTACATATTTATTCTAGGGTAGGAAGGTCTCAAAGAAGTGTTCTAGGTTTTCTGGGCAGGACAAGGCAGCTTAGATTCATCTCCGTGCTCCTCCCAGTTTAAAATAGCTATAAGCCCTGGAAAGAACACAAGAGAAAACTAAAGGAGACCACTAAAATGCAGTGCCAAGAGGAACTGATTTTGTTATGGAGAAACCTGAGGTCAGGAGGAAGAACCCAGCAGAAGAAGGCAGCCCAAACATGGCATTTCCCAATCTCTAGTCCAGCAACAGAAGACAGCTCGGGGCAGGCAGGCTCATTTCTCCCCAGTCAAATGGGAGTTCTGCTGACAATACCAAGTCAGTTCAGCAGAACCAGCAAGGCAGAATCTATGAGAATCCATGTTCACCCTAAGTGAAGGCAGTAAGTGAAAGAGTCATAGTTCACTGGATTTCTTTATAAGAGTTATTCTGAGTTCTTTGTTAGACAATTCATACATGTCCTTTTCTTTGGGGTCAGTCGCTAGACCTTTATTAGTTTCTTTTGGTGGGATCATGTTTCCTTGATAATCACGATTCTCGTGGCTATGCATTGGTGTTCTGCGCATTTGAGGATGTATGACCCTCTTCCAGTCTTTATATACTGGCTTCAGCAGGCCACGCCGTTCACCAGGCAGCCCCTCCAGAGGTTCTGGAGGTCTTCTTCCTCAGCAGGATTGGTGCTGGACTCCTTGGCGGTAGGGCTGGTGCCTGGATCTGTGAGAGCGGGCCTGGCACTTGCGGCCGTTGTGATGGGCCTGGGACCTGGATTCCAGATCCACAGAGGCCGACCAAGTTCTGGGCACCAACAGGGTGGGCCTGGGCCCTGGGTCCGCAGGAGGCCATTGGGTGCACTGGTCCCTAGGAGTCGCAGGAGCCCACAGGTGTCTGGTGGATGCCCCCGGGGCTTGGGCTCATGAGGACCTGCTGAGCACCTGGGGCTGAGGAAGCCTCGTGGGACCACCCGAGCCTCCTGGGGCCACTGGAGCCCCTGCCCGGCAGGCGGGGAGTCTGCCTTCCTGGTGCCGCCTGGCAACCTGGAGCTGAAGAGGCCACCAGGAGTGGCAGCAGGCGCCAGGGTGAGCCTGCAGCCTGGCGATGTGGAAACCTACCCTCTTCAATGTGTCCTTTCTTTCTTTTTTTTTTTTTAATTAGTCTCTATTCCACACAATATTTCTTTCTTTTTTAAAATTCAGTAGCATTGGTTTATAACATTATATAAATTTCAGGTGTACATCATTATATTTCGATTTCTGTGTGGATTACGTCATGTTCATCACCCAAAGACTACTTACAGTCCATCACCAGAAACATGTCCTTTCTTACCTGCGTTCTTCACCCAGGTGCCCCGTAATCCCTCACTTGGAATCCTTGGCTTCTGTGAAGGTTTTTCCAGGTGACGATAGCTGTTCAAGTTGCTGTTTTGTGGGGAGGTTGAGGGCTCAAAATTCCTATGCTGCCATTTTGGTCCATTTCTTTTTGAGTCTATCTAAGTTATCTTGGCATACATTTGTGCATGCTAGTCATTTATTTCTAGTTAATCTTTACTTAAATGTTCAGTTACACCACTTATTTCATTATTAATTTCGCTTATTCTTGCTAAATCTTTATTCCTGCTAAATTTACAGACAGAACGTTTGTTTTTTTCATCCTTTCACTGGAGCCTCTATTCTCATTGTAGCTTTTTTTTTTTAAATTAAAGATAAGAGTTTATAAGATGCTTAAATATTCTCTAATATTTGTATTGAGTCAGAGAAGCCTGATGTTAGCATGATTTTGCTTTCCTTTGTATGTAGTATATCTATTTGTTTTAGTATTTTAAGTTCGTTGGATTTTTTCCTCTATTTTTGAAATGCAAATACTCACCATAATATATTTGAATAGAAGTGGTTTTAAAATTTGTTTGATCTGGTTTTTGGCTAACTCTTCTGATTTGGGTCTTTCTTATCCAAAGAAAAATATCTTCTACTTTCATAACTAGATGTTTGCCTATTTTTCTTCATTTTATGATGGTTTTAACACATAGGTATTCTATTTCTTAAAATGGTCTCCATCACTTTTATGTCGTCTTTCTTTCATCTAATTTTTGACAGAATGACACGAACTATTCTTCTTGATTCAGTAACTCTGTTTTTTGTTTGTTTACTTTTCTTGCCTATCACAGTATTTTTGCTCTGTGTTCCTCACTTCTGCTGCCTGCATGCATCTAATTCTTCGAGTGTATTCTTTATCTATAAGGAAGACTCCTTTAAGCCATCCCTTTTCATCATGACTACCTATATAATTTCACTACTTTTTTATTGCAGATGATATAACTGTAACTCACATTTACTTGGGAGAAACAAGGAATTTATTTCCTCATATAAACAAAATATCCTATCATTCTCTTCTTAAATCACATTACTCCATAACACTGAATTCTCCTCTTCTTTCCACTCACTGTTTCTTCTACTTGGAACTCTCTTTCCCTAAATATTTACAAAACTTATTCCATCTTAATTCATGACGCTGCTGAAATACCATTTTATCAAAAAATCCCACCTAAATTAATGCCAACTCTCATCATTCTTATCTCTTGCTCTGATGTATTTGTCTTCATAGCACTCAGCATAATCTGTCCTAGTACATGTGCCTTTGTTTATTATCTGTCACCTAAAACTAGAATGTAAGCTGCATAAGAGAAGGGACTTTCTTTTTTATTCCCTTATTTATTCCAAGTGCCTAAAATATGCCTGTCATATGGTTGATGCTCAAAAAATATCTGATGAATATAGGAAAAAAAATACAGTTTACTTAGGTCTCATGGGTTACTATAATTTGGGATTGGGATGCTTACAAGGATTTATCTCTCTGTCTCTCTCTTTCTCTTGCACTCAACTTGCTGTCTGTCAATTTTTGATGGCTGCTTCCCTCTGCAAGTTGGCTTTATTCCCTCAGATTGGCTTCATCCACATAGTGATGATCATGGTCTCCATTAGCTTTCATGCTTAAATCTCAATCACTATCTCTGTTTCTAAGATCAAAACACTAAATCCAGACTCTTGGGTCTGCCTGGAGTCAAGTTTCATCTTGAGTTCGATCAACTGTGTCCAGACGGCAAGAGCACTGGGCAAAGTTGTTCAGGTCTAAGAGCTGAGAAAGGAACGAAATCCATTCACTTTGCTTGCCAACTTGTATACAATAAGGCTGACTGTGCCTGCCCTAGTAAAAGATAGCTATTACTATTTTTTATAATTCCCACAATAGCACTGCCTTCTTGCAAAGTTGTGTACCTATAGACTGGGTTCTCCTCAGTGACACCTTTGGACAAAGTATCCACAAGCACTAGCAGCAGCTATCAATGAGGCAAGGATGGAGTGGTTGGGTGGGAGTTGGAGGGGTCATTATCTAAAGGATAATAAAAGCTTCCTCTTCCTTCTCATAATTGAAGGGGGGAAAAGAGAATCTTCCAGAAAAATAAGGTAGGGGAGATTTTCTAGACAAATATACATATAGGTGTTCACCATAGTGCATATTCTGGTTTGCACTTGCATTTTCTTTGCAAATATTATTAAAATACATTTTATATTTATTTCATAATTTTATTATGCTCAAGCCACATAGGAATATTTGCTTAGTGTTATCAGATCAATTACTTTATTTAGAGCTTCTAAGTCTTTTATCTTTTCACTGTTTGCTCCTACTTACTAAGAGAGGTCTGTGTTTATTCAGTATTGATTGTTGACATGGACGCTTTCTACAGAATGAGTTATTCCTATTCAAATTTTTCTCACTCAGAAAAAATAAATGAGAAGGGAAAGCCAGCATATTGCTGTTGATATACATTTTCCATGGTTTGGAAGGGGCGCTAGATGCAGCCTAAGTAGAAATGAAACCTTAAATATTTTGACTAAAAGTGTCTTTTTCATGTATATTGTGATATGTTAGAGTGGTGTCCTATTTATTAACATGGATGAATATTGTCATTAAAAGTTATGACAGTCTCGCTTTCCACATTCTGCTGTCCATAACAAGTGCAGCTAGGAATGAACATCATGAATAGCTTCTTTTAGTTGTTATGTGTATGGGAAGACCCAGTAGAACTGAGATTTGGTCTCATCTAATGAAATTAAAACTAGTCTTTGCCAGCATCCTTTGTGTGTCTGGATCATACATCATCAGTATATGCTTCTGGGGCTTAGATTATTTATTCCTTAATTCATTCATTCCACACATATTTATTTAACTCCTTATATATTCCAGGCATTATCTTAGGAAAAGAATACATAATAAAGAACAAAAGAAACATGATTATAGAAGAAGTTCACTGTCTGGTTGTAGAAACAAGAATTAAACATGTATAATGAAACCAACAAACATGTATAATGAAACCAACAAACATATATAATAGAATTGTGAAAAAGTATAAGAATTACAAGAAAAAGGTGTTAACAGATAATTGGGAGTCGTCAAGGCAGCTTCTTTCATTATGGACTAAATTTCTATTTTTAGAAATAAGGTTGATAGAGCATTTCCCCTCTTTCCCCAAATGACTGAGTCTTTATAAAGAAACTTCAGGCAAGAGAGTTATGGATAAGATATAAGTTAACTTGAATGTTGCTTCAGTTATTCTCAAGATCATAAAAAGAAGAAAGGGTAGAAAACTTGGCAAAAAGAGAAGTTAAAAGTTTAGTGTTCCTAATCACTCTAGTCAAGGTATAGTGGAGAAGGGATTGAAATGGCTTCCATAGCCTCTGCAGCCTCAAGGAAACTGGGTTGTTACTTATTCATTCAGGAAGAAGAACTACTTCCCTGAGTGTCTTGGAGTTATAACAATTTTGGCACTACCTGGTGTATATTGTGTTATCCAAGGCTGTCTTGGACAGATGGCCATCGGGCCTCTCAAACTACTCGGTTATAGTCTTAATGACAATTAAGCATGGTCAGGCATTCAGGGGCTAGGCTGACCAGGCTCAAGTAACTCACTGGTTCTCTACAAATATATTCCTAAGCATAACTGCTCTTTTCACTTTTATCCACAGTTTCAGTGTCTAAATTCAAAATGCTTTATTGTAATCAGCTTCTCCTGTTAGCTTTAGTTTTAAGTCCTTAGATTATTTAGGGTCTTATCAAATTTGAAGTGTTATTCGGGGCTCGAGGTAGTAAAAAGGATTGTTTCAGGAACCGCTACCAAGATTTCAGCGTGTCTTGATGGTTAACAAAGAAGCAGCCTTGCAAAGAGACGGAAGATAAAATATTCTAAGCAAAAGGAATGGTGGGTGAGAAGGCCCTGTTAACAATACAACCTGGCACATTTTATTTACGTCATTTTCTTCTAAACTTGTCATGTAAATCAAGTCTGTCATCAACTGAAACTTGGTGATTCACATTTACTTTATTCCACAACTGATGCAGAATTGTACCCTATGTTTGTATTCTTTGAATTTTGCCATGAGAATTTTGAAGGTGGAGAATTAAATGCCTGTCCTTATACATAATGCTTGTGCTTACATTTCTAGATGGAAGAAGGATTACCTCTCCTAATATTAAGCTGTAGAGGGAACCGAAGAACATAAAACCTTTATATTTCAACCAAGAATGGATCAGCAGCAAGGCCATGCAATAGTATTTGATCGTATGCTTTCACAGTGATGAATAAAAGGGTTTAAAGTTCTGAGATGATAGAGATGACCCTTCTATGTCAAAATGCTTTTTACGTAGGATAGGGGCTGCTTGCACTGAAAAGGGGATAGATTAGGTTCTCACACCCCTAGGCCTCACAAAGGCCAACTTTCCCTAGGACTGTTTGTTTTTCTTGGACTGATCCTTTATCACCAGCAAAATGGAAACTGGATGTGGGTTTAGAAAGGAACTAAGAAATTTGCTGTTCAAAGCTTTTCGGTACTAGATCTTTAGTCTGGCATCCAAGGGCAAATTAAGACTTCCATGTTGTTGAGCCCATGAGAAAACAGATTTGATTTTTAATGGTAAATTATCACAGTAAGCAAAAGCAGGCCATTGTCTAGTGTTGTTCTCTGTAGGACACATTCCTTTCAGGCTGTTGGTAGCAGAGTTGGTGATAGAAAGATAAGGGAGGAACTGAGATATACCTAGATTAATAGATTTGGGAAGCCATCCCCTTGAAGCCAATTGTTATTAATTCTCTCAAAGATTTTTTATATCTCTCCCTATGTTTCTGCTGTGTGCTCCTCATCCTTCTCCCCAATTTATTCACCATATTCTCTTTGCACTCTTCCCTGTAAAGTTATTATCCATTACACGTGTTTAAATATTTCTTCTATTTGAATCACTCCAAGGTAACTCCATTTTTTTTATCCTTCTTGGACACTGACTTGGTCACATTTTCTCATGAGCAAAATTCTAATGATAGAAAAGTTGCGGCCATGATTTTTTTCTCTTTTGATAGGTGAGGGAAAGATGTCATGCAGACAGTTCACTTCCAGAGCTCCCCTGAGACATGCGAAGCATACTCAGAGACTGGCAAGCAGCCCAATGGATTATCTCTTAATAACTCTATCGTGTGAAATGTGTGTGTTGGTTTAGACAGCCTGATCTGAGTTGGAGATTCGGAGACTAAGAGGATCAGGGTTGTCTCAGCATGGTCCATCTCAGCCTACCAGAGTTTTGTAGTGACTCTTGCATTTAATTTCTTAGGGAAACAAAAGCAAATCATTACTCTCCTTCTCTTTTCCATTAATTGCTTTCTGAATATATTTGTCTTTCAGTCTTCTGGGGAAAGGGTGGGACATAAATGAGCATTTCCAGGTAAAATACTGTGTTATAACCTCCTAATATCAGTCAAATTTATAATCTCATGATACCTTCAGCTGGGAATATTTTATGAGAAAGCTTGCTGTACATTTCCTCTTGTTGTTTTCTGTATCACAATAATTTCCTAATTGCTTTTTAAAAATCCTATCTATCCTTAAAGGTATACTAAAATTATACCTCTTCTATTACAATATTTTGTAGTTTGTAAACAGTTTTTTATGAAAATCTCATTTGGGTAAGACATTCAATGCTTAGCGTAATAGGAAGACCATTGAATATGGATTCAGAAAGCAGGATTGACTTTCAAATATGCCATTTAAGAGAGTATGAACTTGGGAAAGTAATTTATAACCCTTATACATCCCTCTTCGTTCAGCTGTATATTCAGCTATATTTTAACCCATTTTACTAGGTAATTAAATGAGAGGATAAATAAGCTTTATTATGAATAAAATACATTTCATAATATTTATATATAAACATATAAATATTTATATTAAATTATTAAGTTGAGAAGATGTTATTCCCACTTTATAAATGAGAAAATAGTGATTAATTTGTCCATTATCTGACAGTATTTAGATACCACTGTTAAAAAACAATTTAAGTCTTCTGTCTTGATATTCATTATACATCACCATGTCTAATTATGCTCAAGTTCTTAGGGAGAAAGCATGAAACAACTGTTGAATTTCCATTTTTCTATGTACTTCATAATCTTTCTTGATTTGTAAAGCTTTTTTGTAGTTGGTTAATTGTAAATAATTTTGTAGTTGCTCTAGTGTGTATACCAGATTGCAAACTCCCTGAGGTATTTATGAAGTCTTTACATAGCATATACAGTGAGGCAACAGGTCAATAACTAACCTCAAGTCACCAGCCAGTGAATGACAGATTTGAGGATTTGACTCCAGTTGTTGAGCTCCAAAGACTGTGTTCTTTATACCTGCTTTGTACTTCCTCTCCAATAACAGCTCACTCATCTCTGAATTCTCTAAGATCGTCAATCAGTGGCTATAACAGAAATAGATGGAATGTAAGGTTAAAGAGTATATATTTGTTAACAATGACTGATCATTATTAGAAACGCAATATTAAGAATTAGTGCGATAGATATTCAATACCAAGATATTCAATACTATCACCAGAGCATATCATAATATCATATGACGCCTTCAGGAAAAATTATATTGAATATAAACACTTAATATAACTATGCTACATCAAATTTTTTAGAAAGTGACAATCCGATTGGTTTATGGCAAATTTTGTTCAATTTGTGATAGCATTTGATTACTAGAACAAGTTTTGAAAACATGATAGAATAGAGAGATACCTATCATAACTCAAAGAGATTGGCTAATCATTTAGTTTTATCATCAAAATCAACAATAAAAATTATTTGCTGAAACCAAGGAAGGGTTTCATTTATCAAATTTAGCACACCTAGTCATTGGCATCATTTTCAACTTAAAAAAATACAGAGAGAAAACATAGAGTTAAATGAAGAAACACTTCCCTTGGGAAATAATTATGTAAGAGAATTTAAAACGACTTAATATAACTTATTTCTTTTAGCAGGAAGACATCTCTTAATTCTTGAAGCTCAGACATTCAGCATTTACTCCAACCTAAAACTAGAGCTGAAACTTGCATTTAAATGCCCAATGTCCCACAGTCATGGAAAATTCTAGTTGTCCAAATTTGAATTCAACTTCTTTTCCACAAAACTATTACTCTTATTCTCCCCTCTCTGAACTCCATATAGCCCTGAACTATATCTATCTACCAAGAATCCACTTACAAACATCAGATACCTAATAATCAGTCCAAATTCCTCTGTTTTTTTATTCACCATCATTTGATTTTTCACCAAGTCTTGTAGAATTTTCTTTCTGAATATGGCTTGAGTCCGCACCAACATTATATCCCTGTTTATATCACCTCTTAGCTCAGCCCCCTATTTATCTATCATCTGAATCTTCCCAGTCTATGTCTACATGGCCTCCCTTTATCCAGTCTTGTCACTCTTAAAATGATCTTCCAGATTGTGATGAGATTCATCCATCAAATAAAATATGATGGTGTTACTCACTCCCTTGTTTAAAAATTCTCAATTACTCTGCAATCACTAAAGGGAAATGTTTACTCTCCATTGTCTGGCATAAAGGCCCTTGATGAAGTGACCTCAGACTACTTCTAATTCAACATTTGCCACTCTGTATCCTGAACTTTAAACTGTCCTTCCTAGCACATACCATGCTATTTTATAGGTTCATGATTTATTCACAATGCTACTTTGATTGAAAAAAAATCTCCTCCCTTTCTTCCTCTGATTAATTCCCCTTAGCCTTTTATATTAATAGTCAACTGTTAGTTTCACCAGAAAATCTTTCCTGAACAATAATGGCTAGAATAATTATTCTTTTCAGTTATCTTGAAATACCTTGCATGTATACACAGCGTAACACCACAATTTAACAAGGTTATCTTTTCTTAAAAACATTTAAATAATGTTGTCTCACCCACTTTTCTGGATGCCATTCAGGGACCAAATATTATCTCTTTAAAGATATGAACTTGACAGTGCCTGAGTATAACTGCTATGCAATAAACATTTTTGAACTTAAAGATAATCGCATACCTCTGTTTACCTATATGACTAGGCCATTCTACTTGGGCCTGCTCAAAAATTTAATACCAAGCCACATTTTTGTGTGTGTGTGAAGAAGATGGTCCCTTAGCTAACACTGGTGCCAATCTTCCTCTATTTTGCGTATAGGATGCCATCACAGCATGGCCCAACATGTGGCATGTATGTCCACGCCTGGGATCCGAACCCTCAAATCCCGGTCACCAAAGCAGAGCATGTGAACCTAGCCACCATGCCACCACACTGGCCCCGCAAGCCAAATTTTAATGAAGAATAGCATATCATTGATGTACAAATTAAGATTTCTGAAATTTTACTTGTATTATCTGTATTGCAGAAAAAGACTATGAAAACAGAGGACTACATGTGATAGTTAGAATTACAAAATATATGAAGTTTATTTTTAAATATTGAGAAATAAAGTCAATGTGTGTGTGTGTGTGTATATATATACACATATAATATATACACAAATATGAAATATACACTTTTGTTGGAAATAGAGTATATATTTTTAACAAGAAGGAAAATAAAATGACAAAGTTTACCATCTGAGAGGGAAAATACAGCACAGTTTATGACTTTTCAGATATAGCACCCCAGGCCAGAATCACATTGAGAGAATTTGTGTTAACAATAATATTTTAAGTAGAGATATTCAACTTCACAGCTTTCGTTTTCTTAAGATCTTAGATAAGTTACTTTTTAAAAATTATGCTCTTCCCTAAGGATAGGAAGTTGAACGCTTTAAAACTGTATCTGACTCTATTAAAAATAAAAAATGTATTAAAGCATATTTAATTTTTCTCTTGTTCTGAAGAAAAAATTCCAAGCATGAAGGTCGCTTGCAAACCAAATATTTGCAAGAGTGACCTGTCTACCCAGTGAGGATTCTGTCCTAATATAAATGAGCACCTTAAAGCATAAATTGGTGTTTCTCAGAGAGGTGCTAAAAAGTAAACTGTTATGAAATTGTCAGCAGCTGACTACCAGAGAACAGATTCTGTAGTTTAGTGAGAAACTAAAAAGATCAAAATCACGTTTCTGCCATTTAACAGGCCTTTGGCTATTGCACAAAACCTAATAGCATCGTAGAAGGGAAGGAGGAAGCAGAGGTCACAAGGCCCACTTTACACTGTTGGGAAAATGGATGTGCCTATTCTTAGGCTGCTGTGAGTCCTAAGAAGAGAAGACTTAAAGATGTACCGGCCTCGCCCCGAGAGAATTAATCAGAATTCAGACAAAGCATCTTGTTATATGTAGAGCAATTACTTCAGCTGGTAATAATTACATGGTGTTTTGTTTACCTAACACTTTATTCAGAAGCATGAAACAATTAATACATATTCTCTAACTTATCCTTGGAACCGGATTCAGAAGAATTAATCATCCATTAGGCTTTTACACATTTTTCTTACTTTAGCCTATTTGGTGAATGGGTCCCCTGCATGTGTTGAACACCGTAGAATAATCTTTCTTGCATATTTTTGTATATTCATGTGTATTCAAATAAGCTCGACTTGGCTTCAGATCTTTAACTATAATTCTAATCCTAACACATGACAGCCAGGTACAAAAGTTTATCTTTTTATGTTTTTTGGTGTAAAAAACGACCAGACTCCTCATATAGTTAGTTAGCCTAGAAACACCACCAGTACTGAAGAAAAACACTTCATAGTGGACATTTTAGGAGCTAGGAGATTCTGTGTGAAATACACAAAATATATACTGTCTTCCCAAAGAGTTGGGTATTTTCCAGTATTTAGTGACCTTCCCCAAAGAAGATCACAATAAATAATCATAGTAGTAAGATTTGGTAGGTTATATATCTACAGGCAAAGGAATGATTAGTCCCTTGTAGTCATACTTTCAAAGTACAGTCTCAGGAACATGCCATGGAGACACTGCAAATGCTGTTGATTCTTATTTTGCTCTAATTATTATTGCTTTTCATTTTAGGTTGACAGCTCTTCTCTCCCAGGTACACTTATTGCTCAACATGTCCCATTTCCTTCAACTCACTTTCCTTTAATGTACTTTTTTTTTTTTTATACAAAGCCCCTTCTGAATTGTTAATACTGCACACACTGTTAGGGACAATCTTTCAGACAATAGTCATTAAAGCTTTCTTTTCCTTAATGGTTGAGATGTCCCCAGATATAAATTAATATTTTAGGGGCATGAAGTATAACTCATAGAACACAGGCTAGTAGAACTAAAGGTTGACAGAAATATTGGGCTGAAAAAATTAGTTGGAGTATATTTTAAAAAGAAAATTTTATCTGAACATTGAAATTGAATTTTACAGATATATCAGTGAGTTTGCTCATATTACTGGCCTCCTAGTGTTGATTCACATTGTTGCTAATCGATGTTTTCCAAAAGGTTAGGTACATATCAATCGTCTGTCAATTGAGACGTGTTTTTAAAGGGATCTTATGACTGAAAAAGAACATAATACCATTTCCCTTTTTAAAAGGAAAAACAACTCCGGACAGTCTTTAAAATAGACTTTTACGTATATGTTTGTTCACAACAAGGTACAATATTTTCTTAATTATATGCATATACTAGTGCTGCGACATTCAAGGAAAGTTTGTTGGTAAACATAGTCAGAGGATAGTAAGACTTTGAATTGATTTTTAAGAAGCTGTATAACAGTTTGCAAAGGCAATCTGCACAATTTTCAGACCTCTGTTTTATAGCAATAGAATGAAGTGAGGGGAAAAATAGAAAGAGAAGGAAAAACTCAACTACTGTTAGCTCAGACATAGCCAAACAAAACTGCAACTGTCCGCACGTATTTCAAATGTGTTCTTTATCCAAATGTTCAATCACGATAAGGGAAAACATCATCCATTGAAATGTAGAAAGTAATTTTTTGACTCACTCTTGTTATTCATCCTCTGTTTATGGACATAAATTATGAAAGATTTTTTTTTCTTCATATTGTGTTTTGTATATCTCTGTCCCTTTCTACCATAATTCTAGCTTGGGCTTAGTCCCTTATCTGAGGGACTACAAAGATATGCTGTGGTATATAAACTTATGTCTGTGTACCCAAATTCACTCCTGACCTAAGGAACAACATCATTTTTTGAAAAAAATAAAAAGATGTTTTTACTCTTCCCCTTTAATGTACACTACCTCACTGTCAACCATTGATGTTGGTCTGAGTACGGGCTTTATCCCTTACACAAACCCCCTTCATTCAGACAACCAGTTGGACACATTCATGTTCTGGTAGTGCATTTTATAATAACAAGGCTTCTGAGGAACACACAAGTGTGGGTTTTAGCTCAAATTGCAAACTTCTTTCCCTTCAGTTTATTAGTAAGAGATAAAGATGAAACTTTTCATCAATGTAAGTAATCATGAAATTGTGGAAAACTATTAATCAAAACACACTCACACACAGATAGGCATGTTCATGCACCCCTCCAACACAAATAAAAATTCTCAGATGTGCAATGTTATTTGAAATTATATTGAAATCATGTTTTAACTGTAGACTGATGTTCACAGAGGCATGTGTGCTGGACAGAGATCATAATTTATGTCGTTTACTATGGAACGTAGTAGTGGCTTGTAGATATTTTCCTTCCTGATTTTATGCTGTGCACAGAAGTCTACACATTAATAAGGAACTCTTAGAAATGGGGCCACTTTCATGATCAATCTGTGTCTAACACAAAATGCAAGTACACACCATTATCTTTGTTTCCCATTTTCATTCTGAATGTCTTTCCGTTCATTCATTACTACTTAACTTCATTCCCAGTCACTTTGGAGTTATGTGAGGCCTTGCAATTGACTTCTAGCTTAATAAAATAAAATATGAGTGAAAATAAGGTAGCTCTCAGGAATTCAGGGAACTGATGATGAATGTAGGCTTCAGAGTTTCTTGTGGCAGGTTGGCATTTGGATATGCCTGGAATAGTAGGAATTGAATAGTAGGAGAAAAGTAGGGCCAGGATCAAAGCTTAAGGAAAAAGCGTGAACACAACATTTATAATGAAGACTCTAAAATTCCTCATTTTGTAGCCTTGCCTAATTTTTTTTTCTGTAATATTTGTGTTTGAGGAATTAGTGGCCAATGAATATATATCAAATGAAATATGCGAAAAACTTAGTGATTTCTCTCTGTGCAATGATCTCCATAAATACATTTTCAAAAATAATGCTTCCTAGAATATCAACAATTTTTAATTTTCTTACCATAAAATGTAAAATGTCTTATGGGTATTTATTTGCATTTTTAAAACTTTTTTAGGGAAGTTTTAGGTTCATAGCAAAATCAAGTGGAGGGTGCAGAGATTGCCCATACACCCTCTGTCCCCACGCATGCATAGACTCCCTCATTATCAACATCTTCCACCAGAGTGGCACATTTGTTACAGTTGAAGAACCTACACTGATACATAATAATCACCCAAATTCCATAGTTTATGTTGTGATTCTTTTTTGTTGTTGTATATTCGATCAATTTGGACAAATGTATAACGTGGCCTTCATCATTATGCTATCATACAGAGTATTTTCACTGCCCTAAAAGTCCTCTGTGCTCTGCCTATTTATACCTCTATTCCAAGCTCCTAACTTCTCACACCACTGATCTTTTTACTGTCTGCCTAATTTTGCCTTTTCCAGAATGTCATATAATTGGAATCATACAATATGTAGCCTTTTTACATTGCCTCTTTCAGTTAGTAATATTCATTTAAAGTCCCTCCATGTCTTTTCATGGTTTGATAGCTCATTTTTTAGTTCTGAATAATATTTCATTGTCTGGCTTTACCACAGTTTATTTATCCATACTCTTACTGAAGGATATCTTGTTTGCTTTCAGATTTGGGCAATTATGAATAAAGCTGCTATAAACATTTTTGTGCAGGTGTGGACATAAGTTTTCAACTCCACTGGGTTGACTATATTTATGTGAGTCTGTTTCTGTTCCATTGATCTATCTGTTTAATCTTCCACCAATATCACACTGCCTGGTTACTGTAGATTTATAGCAAATTTTGAGGTCAAATAGCATCATTCTCCAACTCTGTTTTTCCTTCAATAATGTGTTGACTATTCTGGGTCTTTTGCTTCTCGATATAAACTTTTGAATTAGTTTGTTGATATCCTTGTTGAGATTTTGATTGGGACTGCACTGAGTCTATAGATTAAGTTGGGAAGAATTGACATCCTGACAATATTGAATCTCCCTATCCATGAACATGGAATATCTCTCCATTTATGCAGTTCTTACTTTATTTCTTTTTTTCAGAGTTTTGTAGTTTTGCTCATATACATCTTGTACATATTTTATGTAGATCCACGTTTCTGACCGGTATTATTTCCCTTTTTTCTAAAGAACTACTTCTAACCTTCCTTGCAAGGCAGGTCTGTTGGCAACAAATTCCATCAATTCTTGTTTGTCTGAGAAAATCTGCATTTCTCCTCTACTTTTGAAGGATAATTTCACAAGGTTTAGAAGTCTAGGTTGGGTTTTTTTTTCCTCTCTCTCAACACTTTAAATATTTCACTCCACTCTCTTCTTGCTTGCATGGCTTCTGAGAAGCCAATGTAATTATTTTCTTTGTTCCCATATATGTAAGTTATTTTTTCCTCTGGCTTCTTTCAGGAATTTGTCTTTATCTTTGATTTTCTGTAGTGAGAAACTGATAATCCTGGGTGTAGTTTTTGTTTATTTGTTTATTTGTTTTAGCAATTATCCTATTCTGATGTCTGTGAGCTTCTTGAGTCTGCGATTTTGTGTCTGACATTAATTTGGAGAAATTCTCAGTCATTATTGTTTCAAATATTTCTTTTGCTTCTTTCTCTTTTTCTTCTCCTTCTAGTATAACCATTACACATATGTTATGCCTTTTATAGTTGTTCCAAAATCTTTAGATATTGTGCTCTGTTTTTTTCAGTCTTCGTTCTTTTTAGTTTTGGAGGTCTATTGAGATACTCTAAAGCTCAGAGATCTTTTCCTTAGCTGTGGCCAGTCTACCAGTGATATTCATCAAAGACATTCTTCATCTCTGTTAAATTATTTCTTATCTCTAGCATTTCTTTTTAGTTATTTCTTAAATTTTCTCTCTACTTACATGGGCTGTCTGTTCTTGCGTGCTGTCTACTTTATCCAGTAGAAGCCCTAGCACGTTAATCATAGTTGTTTTAAATTCCAAGTTCAATAACTCTAACATCCCCACCATGTCTGATTCTGATGCTTCCTCTGTCTCTTCAAATTGTGTTTTATGCCTCTTGGTATGCCTTGTAATGTTTTCTTGATAGCCAGACATGATGTACTGGGTAAAGGAAATGAAGTAAAAAGTAATGTGGCGGTGAGGTGTAGAGGAAGGAGAAGAATTCTATAGTCCTATGAATAGCTCTCAGTTTTTTAGTGAGTCTATGTCTCTGGACTGTGAACTTCACAAGTGTTTCTTAGGGTTTTTTCCCCACACTTATTGTGAGCCCAGATGGCAAGAGGGGGCTGCAGTTGGATATTTCCCTTCTCTCACATGAAAGCCTAGAGTAGGCTGGAGTTGGTAATTTTCTTCTCCCACATGGAAAGCCAGAGCTTACTGGAGTTGGGTATCTCTCTTACTCCAGGTCAGTTAGTCTCTGATAATACCCCAGCAGGTTAGGCTTTGGTTAACTAGTTTCTCCTCAGAGCCATCCTTGTGAAAAAGAACAGCATGCCCTGGTGTATTTCAAAATACTTCCTTTTACAGTCTCTTTTCAAGAAGAACAAAAGAATATTTTTTCAGTATTTACTGTGAGAACCTGATTGAGCTCCAGGAGGTAAATTTCACAAAATTGTGGGGACCCCTTTTGTGACTGGGTCTTCCTGGAGTTTCTAATTCTCAGCGTTTTCCACACTGACCATCTTGCAATTTGTCAATCACAGTGCAGGCTTTCCTACCCAGGCATTTAGTCTCTGCTCCAGTAAGCTGTGACTCCCTGTATTGATTGTCTGTCTCTCGAATCTTGGGCCAGAGATTTGCCCTATTCCCTTACCTTTCTTATGGATCCAAAAAGAGCTGTTGATTTTTCAGCATGTTCATCTTTTTACTTGTTGTTGGGATGGAGTGGTGACTTCTTAGCCCTTACATGCAGAACCGGAAACCGGATATCCAGTTTTATTTGCCTTTTTTAAATCTAGTGTGATATGAGTTAACTCGATCGTCTTATTGCAAAATACTTTGGGCATGATGATTTGCAACTATTTCAGATACTTGTATATTTTCAGCTGAAACATCCGTTGACACATACATGAACCTGCACAATAAGAAACTGAAAGAGTTCCTACAATTTATCTGGCTCTTTCATTATGCTGCTTCATCACATCTTTAATTATTTCAGCTCATTATTGTTCAACATAACACAAAATGCTCTTGAATAATGTCTGACAAATAGGTAGGTCCATGTCTGTATTATATCCCTCGCTTTCTGACAAACATTTTGCTATTTATACTCGTTTTCAAAATCAAAAGAAAAACTGCACACTTTAAGTTTACACTTCTACATACTTTCTGAGCTGATTTTTATAGCAACAGTCTTAAAATAAAAACATCATTGAGTTAAAAGGCAGATGAAATTATCTTAATTTCTATAGTGTTTTCTGGGCCATCTATATCTTAGAGAGGGGTTTGTATTTTTATCACAAACCTTGTTATTTTGGAACTTCCAAGGGAGCTGAAAAACTGAAAGAAGGACTTCAATTGACTGCTCATGTTTAATCTTGGCCAGGCAGTATATTTTTAACAATACTTCTAGTTGTCATTTTAGACATTTTTACTTATTAATAAAATAGTTCAATCATCCAAAATGTATTTTGAAAATCTTCTTAACAAAACTTGATGAGTTTCTAATATGATTTAATTTGCTTCAATATAAGCATTCTGGCTTTTCATAAGTATGCAATTATGTGGTACAGAATATATATGGCATAATAGGAATTTATATCTGGAAGGACATCAGCTTTGTGTTCTGGGTGAAATTATATTCATGACAATAAATAGAGCATTGATATTGAGACTAGTCATTTCTTCATTTCAATTGTCCTACTAGGGCCTGTGTTTCCTGTTTCTAATTTGTAATAAGATCAGAATACAGTCAGAATTAATGAGTTTTTCAAAATATTTAGAGAGATGGTCATGAAATATATAGAGAATGGCAGTTTATATTATAGATATGAAAAAGAACATGGCATTCTATTTAAATCATAAGGTAACTATAATAAAATTATAATAATTATTATTTCATTAAAACCTCATTTTCCTAGATGCTATATTTTTGAGATTCCCCATTTTGAATAAAAGCCATACATAGAGAATGAGGAAGCTATATATTCTTATTCAACCAAAATGGTGTCATATCATTCACGTATAAAATTTACTAGCTGTGGTCAGAGAAGAATACCTTAGGCCTAATAGAGAGCTAATTTACTTTATTACTTAATTGTAATATACTTTCTATCCAATTTTTTGGCCCATAGTAGAGTAAAAATGTTGTGATTAACAAAGTGAATGACATAATTGAATAACATTTCACAGAAGGCACTCAATAATTTTTAGGAGAAAAATAGTGTAAAGGAAGATTCAGAATAATACTTAAAATCCTGTCATTTACGTAGTATGACTAACCTATAATACATATGAAAAAGACTGAAGATTTCAGATTAAATCACCTTCAATGTGAGGAAATATTTTTGTATAGTTTCCCAAAGACAAGTTAGACATTAAGCGCCATCACTGTTACGGTGTGCCTATCAAGTAAGATAAGGGGTAAAAATCCATATTGTAGAACAGTGCTACTGACTCAGTAGATCTGGGTTAAGATTCGAGTTTCTTCTTGCAGAAATTACATAGGTGGTACCAATGATTCTGGTCATGGACTACACTTTGGGAATCAAAGCTCGGGATCCCTTCCTGAGTATTTCATTCCATATATCATTGTTTAAGAATATTATTGGAAAACTAAATTATACTTTTAAAAGGCAAATTTTATTTTTATGATATATTTGGAAATATATTATTTCATGAAATAAAGAACAGTTGAGCAATGACGATATTTAGACAGAAGTATATAACATAGGAGGGGAGGAAGATATGGAAGTTTACCTGATGATTTGAGGGACTGCCATTTGTTACTGCAAAGGTTCAGCTTAAATGTGCACTTGCTAACATTAGAACTGTGCAAAATAAAATTGCCTTCCTGCCAAAGCAGGGGCTTCCTTATAGCTGAGCATAGTCTGCATAGTCTGGCTAATCAGCTGGGGATTCCTAAAGTAGATTGAAGAGATAAACTTTAAATTCACCAGAATTTATATCGTGTTGCTCATATTCTAATTTTGTTTTCTTAAAGCTCTGAAAATCTTGACCAAAAGAGTACCACTTTCAAATATAGAATATGATATGATTCTTCGGATAAAAGGAAGAGACGTGGACATCTAGCTCTAACTATCCATTAAAAGCACAAGTTAACAGTGTGGATAATATTTTTAGCTCTTCCTTTTGTTCAGGTATTGGGCAGAGCAATTCACTTTCCTTTTTGTCAGCTAACTTTCAGAACAAACTAATAAGGTATCATCTCTATTTACAGATGAAGAAGGGTGGGTTGAATGATAAATTAGCTTGACTTGAGTTATATACATAGCATATAGCAGAGACCAAAATTCAAAGCTAGACTGTCAAAGAATTTAAATTCCTAACTATGACTTCTCATTGGGGAGGACAAAAGACGGACAAGAAAGTAAGTTAGGTAAAGTGCAGCTGATAAAGTCCTCTTGAACTTCAGATGCCTTCATGGTGCTTTCCTTGCAGGACCTAAAGCTAAAGAATCACAGGAAATTTCAAAGTCATTGTTCAGTTGTACTACACCAGCATCTACATGGAGTTCTACATCACCCCAGTTTAAGTGATTCTCCCTTCATAAAACCTGTAGGAGTTC
This sequence comes from Equus quagga, assembly GCF_021613505.1. Taxonomy (NCBI): domain Eukaryota; kingdom Metazoa; phylum Chordata; class Mammalia; order Perissodactyla; family Equidae; genus Equus; species Equus quagga. The sequence continues at coordinate 43,076,210 of NC_060275.1, read as the reverse complement.
ATGACTGACTTCTACCATTACTTAACATAAAAATGATCCTTGTCTTTGCTTTGATGAAAGTAAGGCAATATCCTCATTTTTATAAACTTTATCAAATACTCTCCTTTTGAAAAGCATGCACTGAGCATAAATATGAAAAAAGGCAAGTCTTTCAATATGTAAAATGAACAGAAAGTTCATTAATCTATATTCAAGTAGTATTAATATATATACTGACATTACTGAGGTGTACTGTTAATAACATCGTAGTTTCCTCATCTTGGAGACAAGCCTTATGCAACTGTTCTTTAACAGCGTTCTTCTGAGTAGCGTTAAAGAGTATGACAAAATTGCAGGAAAAAAATCAGAGTCTCAGGCAGAACTTCAGAAAACATACAATTGTATAAAATAATAAGAGGGGAAAAGTGTATATTTAAGCTGGGACAGGGCAGTAAAACACACTCAAGGAGGCAAAATAGTGTCCATTTAACTTACATCATAAAGGGAACAGTTTTCTAAAAACCTTCAGAGGGTAAAAATATGTAATTGCCCTGTTAACAGTAAAGAAGGAATAAAAGAAATGGGGATAATATTTTTTAACCCATAACAATGTTAATTCTATGATAAAAGAAAAATGATTTGGGGGGCTGGCCCCATGGCTGAGTGGTTAAGTTCACGCGCTCCGCTGCAGGTGGCCCAGCGTTTCGTTGGTTCTAATCCTGGGCGTGGACATGGCACTGCTCATCAAACCACGCTGAGGCAGCGTCCCACATGCCACAACTAGAAGGACCCACAACGAAGAATATACAACTATGTACTAGGGGGCTTTGGGGAGAAAAAGGAAAAAATAAAATCTTAAAAAAGAAAAATGATTTGGAAAATACTGTAATAATGCAGGTTTTTTAACTAATTAGTAGAAAATCTAATAACTATTCCTTTGTCTTGTATTCATAACAATATGAGTTGTGAAGAAGATAATGCTTCTTTATTAAAGGATATTTTCTACTTGATTGGTATCTAGTCTACTTATAAAGTAACTTCCTCTGCCTGTAATTTCTTTAACCTTCTCTTTTTTCCCCCCTCAGACCAGGGAATAAATAAATGAATATTTAAAAGGCACAAAAAAGTGATGAAAACCCAGGGAGTAAATGCTAAATTACAGGGAGTTCAGCACATCTCCACAGAGACTGCTATAATTTACAAATGGACTATTTGAAGACTATCCTTATGTATTTCTCACAGTAGTCCAATTATTTTCAAAATTTTGTAGAATTATAGTGCTAGAAGGGATGTTAGAGGCAAGTGCATGCTGGCTCCCGTATTTACAAAATGAGGAGATAGAGGTCCAAAGACGTAAACTGGCTTGTGGGGGAGAAAGGACATGAAGTTCTAATTCCAACTGCAGTGCTCTTCCTAGCGTGCCACCAAAATTTAATATACGTTTTCTGAAGGAAGTATGATTTTTACAAATTTCAGCGTATAAAATGTGTGATAATCTTTAGAGTAAGTGAAAACAAAATCAGAGCGTGAGTTAAAAAATATTGAAAAACAGACATTATTCCAGATCAATGAAGACTAATGCACAGGGTGGTTAAGTCACACAAGTTATAAAGGTAGTAGTTATTTTGTTGGTATGAAAATAGGTAAACTCCAAGAAAATGGGTTTTCCATACATCACCACTGATGGCAAAAACATTTTTCCAAATAGATTTCTACTAATGTCATAGAAAAATATTCAACAGCAGGTCAATGAGGATCTTTTCAATTGGGTCATAAATGGAAGCTCCCACCTCTTTCCAGTTCCTCAAATAGGAATCATCTGTAAGTTGTAGTTTGTAATAATGATCAAAGGTAAATGGAACATGCAGTGGAAGGCACTAACCCAAGCACCGGCAGACCTTGTTCTTTACTAGGTTTTATCACTCGTTGCCTTACAAACATGGGCAAACAGCTTAAGGGTGTGGGTTCAAATTTTAGATCTACACAACAGTAAAAGTAGGTACTGCTCTGCCTACTTTAGTCAATTATAGTAAGGATAAAATGAAAGACCATACGAATTTTTACTTATAAATCATTTTAGATTGATTTGTCAGTGTAAGTTATTAGAAATCAAGGAGTGTACACATTCCATTTTTCAGATGAATAAAGGAAGATTCTGTAAAAATTAATGACTTTCCTAAGGCCATATATATGAAAAAGACAGAACCAAGAATCAGTTTATTGTCACATACCACTTCCTATTCATTTCTGAATTGTACTGTTCAGTCACTCTCTTCATTCTTTCAGGGAATGTCACTAGAAGAAAATAAATTTTTATTCAGATATTATCATACATTATAAAACATTACCTTCCAATTCTTTTAGTGTTACCCTTTGCACTTCTAAAAATTGAAGTGTCATATTTTTGTATAAATAAGATACTTGTAGCATATTAGTTTGATGGAAAAGTGAGGCATTGTTTTACCCATAATTGATTTCTTTCCTTTACCAGTTGTATTTAGTGCCTTTAAAGATTAATTTAAATGTATTTTTCCTTACTCTTTTTTTTTTTTTTTTTACCAAAAATAAATCCCTTCCAAACACCGGGATGTAATTAATCTAGAAGCTATACTTTTTATATACTTAAAGCATTTATCTTTTTAGGACCTAACTAACATGAATCTGATTAATTATTTTAGGTCAAAGCACTAGAGAGGAACTGCTACAGTCAAATAAGCCATGTTATATAGAAGCACAGATTTTGTGTTATTGGTTTAGTGGAATGGCACATAAATACTAACATGATTAGATATTAAATATATAATTAATGCAGTATTACATAAGTAAATACATAAAATATAAATACCTATATAAATCAATAATCACCAGGAAATGCAAATCAAAACAACAATGAGATATCACCTTACAGCTATTATGATGGCTATTATTAAAAAGTTAAAAGATAGCAAGTGTTAGTGAGGATGTGGAGAAAAGGGAACCTTTACACACTCTTGGTAGAATGCAGATTGTTACAGCCGTTATGGAAAACAATATGGAGTTTCCCCAGAAAATTAAAAGCTAGAACAACCATATGATGTAGCAATCCCTTTTATGGGTATATATACAAAGGAAATTGTCATTATCTTGAAGAGATATCTGCATTCCCATGTTTATTGCAGCATTATTCACAATAGCCAAGGTATGAAAACAGCCTAAGTGTCTGTCTACACATAAATGAACAAAGAAAACACTACATATATAGATATATATTTATACACACACACAACACTATATATATATATATTTATACACACACACAACTCTCTATATTATTATATAATATATAATGTTATTCGGCTTTGAAAAAGAAGGAAATTTTGCAACAACATGGATGAACCTGGAGGATATTATGCTAAGTGAAAGAAATCAGACACAGAAAGAGAATTACTGCATGATCTCACTGATATGTGGAATCTTAAAACATTGAACTCGTAGAAACAGAGAATAGAAGACTGGTTACTGGGGGGTGGGGAAAATGGGAAGATGGTCAAAATGTACAAACCTCCAATTGTAAGATGAATATGTTCTAAAGACCTAAGGTACAGCATGGTGACTATAGTTAACAATTTTGTAGTGTATTCTTAAAATTTGCTAAGAAAGTAGATCTTAAATGTCCTCACCACAAAATAAAGGTAACTGTGAGGTGATGGATATGTTAATTAGCTTGATTGTAGTAATTTCACAATGCATATGTATAGCAAATTATCACCTTGTCCACCTTAATTATATACAATTTTTATTTATCAGTCATTCTTCAATAAAGCTGAATTCAGTAAATCCATACAGATTTTGTATTATTGAAATAATGGAATGGCATAGACGTGTTAAGATGGTTACAGATATTGTTAATTCATTATTATATAACTTGAATACATAAAAATATAAATGTTTATATAAATGTGTTAATGGTTGCATGCAGATGCCTCTAAATTCTTTAAAAAGTAAAGCAATACTCAGTCTTCCAGGTAATAATGAAATATATACACAATTAATACTGGAGGTCACTGATTCTTCAGAGAGAAAATGATCTATCAAAATTAAAAGTAAATTATTGAACAGTTCAAAATTAGATAAAATTAACCAAAGTTGTCTTTTCACTTGTTGCCTCCAAAAAGACTGAAAGTAAAGCAAGGTAGACTACCGCACTCTGGGCAGTTTAATGGTTGCTAAGAAATATTTTTAAGACGGATTATAATTTCATGCCACTTACACTGCTGCTTGCATTTCTTTGTCTACATCTAAATGCTCTCTTAATATTCTCCACATGGAAAATGAAGCATCCCCATTTGCATTTCAAAAGAATGTGACATGATAAATCATGCCCGATGCCAAAACCGAGTTATTTCCTTAATATGGTCATGATGTAACCTGTCCCAGATTTATTCAGATGTACTCAGAATCCTGACCTTGACCTTTCTGAATTTAATACGGTGCTTTATTAAAAAGAATGTGTGTAATTTTTCAAAAGATACATTTTAGTGAGATTTCACTCTTTCCAGGTTCTTACAATATTTAACCTCTTCATACTTAAAATTTTTAAAAATTTAGCTCTCTACTATTTAAGATAAAGTTGTTCACAACTATAGAGATAGAAAGTAGATTAGTGGTCACATAAGCTGGAGGGGAAGTTGAGGAGAAATAAAGGTGACTGGTAAAGGGTACAAAGTTTCCTTTGGGGGATGAAACTGTTCCAAATTGATACTGGTGGTGGTTGCATAATTCTGTGAATACAGTAAAAATATCAAATTGTATACTTAAATGAATGAGTTGTATGGTATGTAAATTACATCTCAATAAAGCTGTTAAAAAGTTAGTCTACAAAATAAAAATAGAAAAATCATGTTTCAATAGTAATTTAAGAAAAGAGACAATTTTATGAGAGTACTTTGAAAATTTTGAAGTTTGATTATATTTTCATAGATTATGGGTTACATTTCCAAGCATTTACCAATAAGGATCAAGTTTACAAGATTTCCCTCAAATGGACACATTTTTTGACCAAATTCTATCTTCTTGTTTAAGACCCAAGTAATTGAAAAACATCGTTTGTGTTGAAACAGCTGTTTAACTAGTTTCTGATGTAGAATATTTACTTTTCTGTCCAAAGTATTTCTCATTGAGGAAATCCAAATTTATGGTTGACGTTATTGTAAGTTCTTCTTTACATATAGTCACCTATTTAATCCTAGTTACACTCTATGGACTATATAATGTAATTATTCTTATTTTAAAGATTGTTAACTTGAAGCAGAGAGAAGATAGGTACCTTGATCAATGTGGCAAAATTATTAAGTGGTAAATCCAAGGTTTACAAGTATAGATTCTGACCTCAGAATTTCCGCTTTCAACTATTATGCTCAATAGCTGGATAAGATTCATAAACATACACAAACGAGAGTAATTGCCAGCTTGACACGTTAAAATTTTGCCCGTATTGATTATGAAAACAAAAGAAATTTAGTAGCAAATCGCAAATAAGAAAGCACTAAATTTCAAATCTCCTTTTGATGGATAGGATTTTATTATAATGGTAGTAATAAAAATGCCTAGTATGTGTGTAGTATTTAATCTATGCAAGAACATTTTTAAAATTATAATTTTCATATTAAAGGTGAGGAAACTGAGATATAAATGTTTAAAATAACTTAACAGTCATGCAGCTAGACAGTAGCAAAATCCAATTATTTATTATAAAACATATCATAGGAATTCTGCAGAGCCAGAGGTGAGATTCTAGGAAACTTTAATCTCTTCTGTAAGAAATAGAGACTTTTTAAACTTGTAGATATTATTGACTGGATGCTCAGCAATTTTTTAACTACCTTCCTCTAATAGGCTTTTCCTAACTTTCCCGCTAGGAAGTCATTGCTTAAGGCAGGTAGATGTGCCTAGGAATGTTTATTGATCAGTAGGCCAATGAGCCATAGGAAAAAATATCAAAGATAGTATTAAGCATTACTTATGAGTCTATTAGGGAGCTCAATTCAAATGGAAGCTTAACTATGTTTGTCATAAGAAATCTAACAGAATTTTATTGCATTTCTGACACATACACATACAATTTTTTGTTATTCTGGCCAAAAAATATGATAAACATATCAATTTACTAAAATCTGAAATGAAAAAGAAAGCATTACTATTAACCTTACAGAAATAAAAACAGTTATATGGGAAAACTGGGAACAATTGAATCCTAACAAATTAGAGAACCAGAAAAACTGAAAGATTCCTAGAAAGAAACAAACTACTTAAACTGAATCAAAAAACTAGAAAATCTGAACAGAAATTAAACAAGTAAAGTAATTGAATATATAATCAAAAAACTTTCTACAAAGAAAAGCCTGGGACCAAATGCCTACACTGGTGAATTCTAGCAAATATTTAAAGAAGCTTTAACACAAATCCATCACAATCTCTTCAAAAATTAGAAGTGGAGAGAACTCTCCCAATTTATTCTGTGAGTTTCTGTATTATCCAGATACCAAAACCAGTCCAAGATAACACAAGACAATGAAACTATAGACCAGTATTCCTTATAAGTATAGACACAAAAATCTGTAATACAATACTAGGAAACAGAATTCAGCAACACATAAAACAGATTATACGTCATGGCCAAATGGGATTTCTTTCAGGAATGCAAGATTGGCTCAAAATGTAATAATCAGTGTAGCACACGGTAGCAATATAAGAAATAACAAAAACCACCATTATCTCCATAGACATAGAACAAAATGGACAAATATCAATACCCTTTTGTGATAAAAATTCTCAACTAGGAATAGAAGGGAATTTCTTCAACCTGATAAAAGCTATATGTGAAAAACCCACACTAGCATCAAATTTAATGGCAGAAGACTAGATACTTTTCCCCTTAAATCAGGAACAAGAAAGGATGTCTACCACTTCTATTCAACAATTTTTTGGAAGGTCCAACCAAGAAAATTAGGCAAAAAAAATAAATAAAAGAATTATAGATAGGAAAGGAAGAAGTGAAAATATCTCTATTCTCAGAAGACACTATCTTCTACATGGAAAAATGAAAAGAATACACAAAAATATAGTTAGAACTGATTAATATGTTCAGCATAGTTGCAGAATTCAGGATCAATATACAAAATAAGTTGTACTCTTATACACTAACAATAAGCAGTGCAAAAATGAGATTAAGAACAACTCTATCCAGAGAAGTATAAATGATTTAGGAAAAAATTTAACAGAGTAATTTCAAAACTTGTCCATTGAAAACTACAAGACATCATTGAAAGAAATTAAAAAAGACCTAAATAAGTGGACCAACTTGCCATGTTCATGGATTAGAAACTTAATAGTGATAAAATGGCAAAACTTCCTGAATTGATTTATTGATTCAACATACTCCTTATCAAAATTCCAGCTGCATTTTTTGTTGTTGCAGAAATAGTAAGGTTGACCTAAAATTCATATGAAAATGCCAGAGATTCAGAATACATAATTTTGAAAATGAAAAAGTTGGAAGACTTTCATTGCTTGATTTTAAATGATACTACAAAGCTACAATGATCAAGATAATATGGTACTGCCATAAGAATAGAAATAAGATCTATGGTAGAAATTACCATAGAATGAACTTCGGACAACCAAAATAGAGACATTTTGACACAAGGAGTGGTAGTGAGCCTCAGATATATGCTTATTTATGGAACAATGATTAAATGAGTCTTTATAAAAAGGGAATATGCTATTTAGTGGCCATATGCACTGACACTGTAGATACAGAACACGAAACAAAGGAAGGATGGGGATGACACATGTAAAAAATATTTTTCTTTTCTACTAGTAATAATTGGTGGTGGCAGCAATGGTTGTTTTACTTTGAGAGTTGTCTGTGTAAAGCAGGATACAGCAAATGAGAATTATGAGATATTCTAATTATGCTGTCCCCTGCGTTCTTGAAAAACAGATCTTTTAGTGTGGAAAAAAGATGATATAGATGAAATATAAAAGAGATGAAGTAAACACCCTGAAACTCCAAATCTGAATTAGAAATATCAACGTGACTAATTTTATCAGCTGTCTTTCTGTCATCTATCCTTCCTAGCTTTTCTACTGAAAATGCCCAGAAACAACCACAGATCAAGCAGCAATGATCTTCAGTCATCAGATTTTGGTCTTGCCAAAGATCCTTGTTTCACAGTTAACTTTGCAACTGTATAATATATGGCTGCTCCTTCACTTTCAGTTTCTAAATCTTGCACAAAATACCTCTTGTGGCTAATGGTAACTCGTAACTATGCAGGGAAGGGAAAATTAGGAGAGAGAGTTCCAGTTTAGCTAAATTGGCACAATACCAATCCACCACATACAATGTCAATCTATGCACATTTGGATGATAAGGTTATAAAGAATCATAAGGAAGTAATCCGTATAAAAGTCAGGATAGGGGTTATTTGTCAAAGAGGGGGCACTGTGATTGAAACAGAGTAAATAAAGGGGTTTCTGAAATAGGTAGCAAAGTTCTATCTTGACTTAGCTTATCATTACAAGGTGTTCACCCTATGATAATATTCAGTAATCCATATAATTGTTTTGAATGGTTTTACACATCTATGTTTTATTTTCAATAAAATGATTTTTTAAAACAGAACGAAGAGGAATTTTTTTTGAGGTACCAGTAG